>NW_019500652.1:0-4103 GCF_002814215.2 Seriola lalandi dorsalis | reverse complement strand
GCTTCAGGGATGACCCCAAGGATGGTCAGTAGTGGGTCCCTGGGTAGAGAAAAAACAAATACTTTGTCCAATAGGTCTAATATCTCACACCAAAAGTTGTCCAATAGGGGGCATTTCCAAAATATATGTGTGTGGTCTGCAGACACCTCCCCACACTCTCTCCAACATTCACTTGTTCGATTGGGGTCTATTTTGGCCAAGATTCGAGGGCTTCTGAAGAATCTATGGACTATTTTCCACTGGAACTCTCTCCATAGGTTTGCGTTAGTGACTTTGTGCATTTCTGATGCAATATTATCCCAAACCTCCTCCCTTATTTCTGTTTCGAGCTCTGCTTCCCATTTTTGTTTGATGTGTAGGGTGTTTTCTTGTTTCATGGCAGATAGTATTCGGTATAAATTAGATATTGGTCTCCCTATGTACTTTCCATTTTGAATTTTTGTCAGGTATTGCTCAATAGGTGAGTCCGATTTTTTTATGCGGTTCCAGTCTGGGTGCTTAAACAAATAACTTCTTATCTGAAGATACCTATAGAAATCCGATCTTGGCAGGCCGAATTCATTCATCAACTGTTCAAATGTCTTCAATTCCTGATCCTCAATGAGTTGGTGGATGTAGTTAAGGTTTAGATGTCCCCATCTTTTGTATCCTGCATCTAATTTTAGAGGTATAAAACCCTTTAAATGAGCCACACCCGACAAGACTGACATATCACAAGGGAGGCCAAAATTCTTCTGCACCTCTCTCCATGCTGCCAGAGTAGTTTTTGACCATCTACCCAGAGTCTCTTCTAGGGATTTATTTTCAGTGAATGGAACCTTAGATAAAGGTGTTAGAGTGCAGAGTGACTTCTCAATTTCCAACCACCTTGTGTCCGTCTTATCTGAAATCCAAATTATCAAAGCCCTTAGCTGGCAGGCCAACCAATAATGTCTAAGGTGAGGGAGTCCCCACCCTCCATGTTGTTTAGATAACTGCAGAGTTTTGTATCTTACCCGAGGGCGCCTTCCCTGCCAGATAAATCTGGAGATGAGGCGGTCTAAAATTGTGAACATGTTTTTTGGTGGTGCGAGGGGCAGCGTCTGAAAAAGAAACAACAACCTAGGAAGCACATTCATCCTAATACTCTCTATTCTGCCTGAGATAGTGAGGGGCAGCACAGCCCATCTGTTAAGATCAACGGATATCTTGTCAATTAATTTATTGTAGTTTGCCCTATATAACTTATCCAAGTTTTGTGTTATAGTGGTTCCCAGATAGGAAATACCATCCTTTGGCCATTTGAATGAAAATGCTGCTTTCATCTGGTGTGTGACAAGCGAGTTCAGGGCCAAGGCTTCGGTTTTATTAACATTGACTTTATATCCTGAGAGGGCTCCAAATTTGGCAAAGCAGTCCATCAGCTTTGGAACTGAATTTAGGGGCTCTGATAAATAAACTAAAATGTCATCCGCATATAGCGAGATCTTGTGAATTTTGTCGCCAATTTCTATTCCATTAATATTTACGTCCTCTCGTATCATCTGTGCCAGTGGTTCAATGCTTAACGCAAAAAGGAGTGGCGATAGCGGACACCCCTGGCGTGTCCCTCTACCTAAATCAAAAGATTGGGATATATGTCCATTGACTCTGACCATACTCCGGGGGGCAGCATATAACAGCTGGATCCATCTATTAAAGTTTGGGCCAAATCCGAATCTGTCCAAGGTTTTAAGCAAAAACGGCCAGGATACGCGGTCAAATGCCTTTTCAGCGTCGACCGCCAATGCCATGCAGGGGAATGGATAGTTATTACTATGCTCCATAACATTAAGTAGTCGGCGAACGTTATCTGGCAAGTACCGGCCGGCTATAAAGCCCGTCTGGTCCGGGTGTATTACAGTGGTGATGACCGATTCGACTCGCTTAGCCAGTATAGACGTCAGCAATTTGCAGTCTGTATTTAAGAGCGCAATCGGCCTGTAGGAGGCGCAGTCTGTGGGGTCTTTATGTTCTTTGGGTATAACGGAGATGATCGCCTCCCTCCAGGCCGACGGCAGCTCTCCTTTCTCAAGAGCATCGGAGTACGCTCTCTCCAAGATTGGGCTGATGAGGTCTATGTAGTTCTTATAAAATTCATTGGTGAATCCATCTGTACCAGGACTTTTGTTGTTTTTAAGATTTTTAATCGCCTTCTCAATTTCCTCTTTAGTTATCGGTCTGTCAATGAACTTAGCTGAGGTAGGATCTATTGTAGGTAGTTTAATGGATTTTAAGTAATTGTCAAATACTGCTGGGTCACTTACTCTGTCTTTGTCCGAGTATAAGTCTTTGTAGAATGCAGCAAATGCTTCTGAAATTTCATTTGGTTTATATAGGAATGGTTTGTCTGATTTGTTACTTTTAATTTTGTGAACTGTTGTAAGGCTACATTGTTTTCTCAACTGAGATGCTAGTAGGCGACTGGCTCTGCTCCCATGCTCATAGTATTTTTGTTTCAAGAACCTTAAGTTTCTTTCAATTTTTTCCGTCAGGAGGTCATCAAGTTCCTGTTTGGCCTTTTTCAATTTATTCAAATTCTCAGAAGTTGTATTTTTTTTATGTTGTTTTTCAAGGTCACCTACCTTCTTTTCCAGTTCCTGACGTTTAGCTGTCCTAACCTTTTTAAAAGTTGAAGCTAATTGAATTATCTTTCCCCGTAACACCGCCTTAGCCGCTTCCCAGAGTATTATTGGGGACACATCTTCCTTATCATTAATTTCCAAATATGAGATAAATTCGTCCCTTATCGTGGCCTGGAATGCAGGCATCCCTAACAGGGAAGTATTTAGTCTCCATCTACCAGAAGTGGTCACCCTCCCCACGTCCCAAACCATTGATACTGGTGCGTGATCAGACAGGGTTATATTGTGAATTTGACAATCTATTGCCCTAAATGATTCATTACTCGGCACAAAAAAGTAATCAATCCTGGAATATGTGGAGTGAGGGTGGGAAAAGAATGTATAATCTCGATCTCCCGGGTGTTTATATCTCCAGACATCTAGAAAGCCAAACTCTTCACAACAGTTTTTAAGGGCTCTACTCATTGTTGTTGGTTGAATGTTTGAATTTGTGCTTTTATCTAGAAATGGATTTAGCACACAGTTGAAATCTCCAGCTATTAGTAACATGCCCTGCGCTTTGTCTAGTACTAAATTAAATATGCTTTTCATAAATTGTGGGCTATTGTCATTTGGGGCATATACATTTAACATTGACACCCAGACTCCGTTTATTGTACCATTAATCAAAACATAACGTCCCTCTTTGTCCTTAAATGAAGAGTCAAAACAGAATTGTATTGATCGATGTATCAAGATTGCTACACCCCTTCTGCGACCAGATTTATGAGAGGAGTAGTAAACCTGTGAGGCCCAAGATTTATTCATTTTCTCATGTTCGGCATCCGACAAGTGCGTTTCTTGAAGGTAAGCAATACTACAATTCATCTGTTTAAGCTGATCTAATATTTTCCTTCTTTTTTGGGGGCTGTGCAAACCCTTCACATTATATGTGACTACCCTATAGCCTAACATCTTGGACTGCTGGTGTCAATGCCCAGCCATGGGGCTTTACTGCTATCTGCAGGCCTGGGTATATAATGTGTCTTGCACGGTCTTTACGACAGAGCATTATGACTGGGGGCACCACAGCTGCCAATAGTAAACATCTTGTCCCATGGAGTGTATCAAACAAGTAACAACAATAAAAGAACAAAACTATATACCTAACTACGAAAAGGAATACAATGACTTCCAACGTAGTGGTCCACTGTCCAGTGAACCTACTCTGCTCGCCACCCAAAGTCACTACACATGGCCTGTTCAGGGTGGCGACAGAAAAAAGGAGTGTCCAGAACATCTGGATGTCTGGGCCTAAAACTGTCTGTTGTTAAGACAGTAACACAAGATTCTTAAGATGTTGATAAGAATTCCTTGCGTTCGTTTCCCCCTGGATGTCCCCCCCTCGGACCACACAGTCTTTCATTACCAAATGCTTTGGTGGTTTCAGTAAGAGCCCTGATTTAGAAGGCATCAGACCATAAAAATAGATGGGGGGAGTAGGTCCCATTTAAAACAACA
>NW_019500651.1:0-465 GCF_002814215.2 Seriola lalandi dorsalis | reverse complement strand
ATAGTAAGGCATAAAAAGTCATAAAAACGACATAGTATAGTAAGGTATAAAACGACATAGTATAGTAAGGTATAAAAAGTCATAAAAACATCATAGTATAGTAAGGCATAAAAAGTCATTAAAAAAATGTAGTATAGTAATGCATAAAAAGTCATAGGCATAAATAGTCAAAAAAATTACATAGTATAGTAAGGTATAAAACGACATAGTATAGTAAGGTATAAAAAGTCATAAAAACATCATAGTATAGTAAGGCATAAAAAGTCATTAAAAAAATGTAGTATAGTAATGCATAAAAAGTCATAGGCATAAATAGTCAAAAAAATTACATAGTATAGTAAGGTATAAAAAGTCATAGTATAGTAAGGCATAAAAAGTCATAAAAACGACATAGTATAGTAAGGTATAAAACGACATAGTATAGTAAGGTATAAAAAGTCATAAAAATGTCATAGTATAGTAAGG
>NW_019500650.1:0-504 GCF_002814215.2 Seriola lalandi dorsalis | reverse complement strand
TAAGGCATAAAAACATCAAAAAATATCATAGTATAGTATGGCATAAAACGTCATAGTATAATAAGGCATAAAAACATAAAAAAAACATCATACTATATTATGGCAAGAAAACATCAAAAAACGTCATAGTATAGTATGGCATAAAACGTCATAGTATAATAAGGCATAAAAACATAAAAAAAACATCATAGTATAATAAGGCATAAAAACATCAAAAAACATTATAGTATAGTATGGCATAAAACGTCATAGTATAATAAGGCATTAAAGAATCAAAAAACGTCATACTATGTTAAGGCATAAAACGTCATAGTATAATAGGCATAAAAACATCAAAAAATGTCATAATTTATTATGGCATAAAAACATACAAAAACGTCATAGTATAGTATGGCATAAAACGTCATAGTATAATAAGGCATAAAAACATCAAAAAATGTCATAATTTATTATGGCATAAAAACATACAAAAACGTCATAGTATAGTATGGCATAAAACGTCAT
>NW_019500649.1:0-317 GCF_002814215.2 Seriola lalandi dorsalis | reverse complement strand
ACTATACTATGTCGTTTTTTTTACTTTTTATACCTTACTATACTATGTCGTTTTTTTGACTTTTTATGCCTTACTATACTATGACCTTTTTTTGACTTTTCATGCCTTACTATACTATGACGTTTCTGTGACTTTTTATGCCTTACTATACTATGGCATTTTTGTGCCTTACTATAATATGTTGTTTTTTTGACTTTTTATGCCTTACTATACTATGGCGTTTTTGTGCCTTACTATAATATGTCGTTTTTATGACTTTTTATGCCTTACTATACTATGTTGTTTTTTTTACTTTTTATACCTTACTATACTATGAC
>NW_019500648.1:0-317 GCF_002814215.2 Seriola lalandi dorsalis | reverse complement strand
AGTCATAAAAACTACATAGTATAACAAGGCATAAAAAGTCATAAAAATGTCATGGTATAGTAAGACATAAAAAGTCATGAAAATTATAGAGCTTAGTAAGGCCTAAAAAGTGAAACAAACAACATAGTATAGTCTGGCATAAAAAGTGAAAAAAAAAACATAGTATAGTAAGGCATAAAAGGTCATAAAATGATTGACCTTAATAAGGCCTAAGAAGTGAAAAAAACCGTATAGTATAGTAAGACGTAAAAAGTGAAAAAAAAAACGGTATAGTATAGTAAGGCGTAAAAAGTGAAAAAAAAAACGGCATAGTATAA
>NW_019500647.1:0-317 GCF_002814215.2 Seriola lalandi dorsalis | reverse complement strand
ATCATTCATCTGCTGCTTTTATAACCAAAGAGCTGCAGAGCTAATGAGACTCCCATCGGCCTCAGCTGTAAGCTAACAGTGTCCCTGCTAAACATCAGCATGCTAACATGCTAACATTAGCATGTAGCTCAAAGTGTGCTGGTGTGGAGTGGGCGGAGCTTCAGCTGGGAGCCATATGACTCTTCATGTGTTTACAGCAGCTCTGTGGGCAGTGTCGTGGAAAATTAGTCAAAGCAGGCATGTAGCACACACACACACACACACACACACACACACACACACACAGGGACT
The DNA here is from genome assembly GCF_002814215.2 of Seriola lalandi dorsalis. NCBI lineage: Eukaryota > Metazoa > Chordata > Actinopteri > Carangiformes > Carangidae > Seriola > Seriola lalandi. The sequence goes on along the minus strand of NW_019500647.1, from coordinate 26 downwards.
TTAAGCTTTGAGAATATAGATTTATT
>NW_019500646.1:0-1083 GCF_002814215.2 Seriola lalandi dorsalis | reverse complement strand
AAAACTACAACTGGAAAGCAGTGAGAAGAGTGTACTGGCAGAAAGGAGAGAACTGGAACTTCTAAGGAAGAATCTCAACAAGATAAAGGAAGAAGTTGGAGCCACCATGAACAGCATGAGTGGAGAAAGGGAAGTTCTCAGTCAAATGAGGATTGACATTGACAAAGACAGACAAATGATTTTGAATGAAATGGACAAACTGGAAAGGGAAAGGTCTGAGCTGATAATGAGAGAACATCATGTCATGGATAAAATGAAAGTCATAGAAAGTGCACGAGTAAAACTTCAGCATCTGAATGAAAGAATGAGTGATGACATCAAACACAAAATGCAAAGTTTAAAACAATCCAGTGAAGATATGCTAATAGCGTACACTTCAATTGAAGAAAAGCTGTCAGAACTTGATGGACAAGAAGAAAATATGGAATATTACTCTGAATTATTACAAAGAGAAAAGGAAGGTCTGATAAGTATATTGTCAGGCTTAGTCATACAGAAAGAGGACATTGAAGATCTTTGGAAGCAAAAGTTTACAACTGAAAAACAACACCTTGAGAAATTGAACGCAGGGCTGAAGGAAGAAGGAGAAGATCGGGACAGAGTTAATGATAAGATAAGCAAAGTAAAAACAGACTTGGAGAAAATGAGGTCTGATATCCTCAAACAAACTGAGTTATTAGAACAAGATAAACGATATGTAAAGGACGAAAAAGAAAAGTTGGAAGTCACAAAGACTATGCTAGAAAGGAAGAAAGAACAGGCCGATAGTCTGTTAGATGAGATTAACAGAGAGAAAATCAAAATTAAAGATCTGAACCTTCAGGTTCAGAGACAACAAAACAAACTTGAAAATACCATTACCAAGATTACTATTAAACAAGAAGAACAGGAAGTACAGGATGACACCATCAAAACAATAAAACTACAACTGGAAAGCACTGAGATGAACGTACTGGCAGAAAGAAAAGAAATGGAACATTTAAGGAAAAATTTCAACAAGATGAAGGAACAAGTTGGAGCCACCATGAACAGCATGAGTGGAGAGAGGGAAGTTCTCAGTCAAATGAGGATTGACATTGACAA
>NW_019500645.1:0-387 GCF_002814215.2 Seriola lalandi dorsalis | reverse complement strand
AGTCATAAAAATGTCATAGTATAGTAAGGCATAAAAGTGATATCGTATAGTAAGGCATAAAAAGTCATAAAAACATCATTGTATATTAAGGCATAAAATGTCATAAAAACGTCATTGTATATTAAGGCATAAAAAGTCATAAATACGTCATAGTATAGTAAGGCATAAGAACGACATAGTATAGTAAGGCATAAAAAGTCATAAAAACATCATTGTATATTAAGGCATGAAAAGTCATAAAAACGACATAGTATAGTAGGGCATAAAAGTGATACAGTATAGTAAGGCATAAAAAGTCATAAAAACATCATTTTATATTAAGGCATAAAAAGTCATAAAAACATCATTGTATATTAAGGCATAAAAAGTCATAAAAACGACAGTATA
>NW_019500644.1:0-317 GCF_002814215.2 Seriola lalandi dorsalis | reverse complement strand
ATTGACACCTGTTAGATCAAATTAGGGAAATGTTAATTGTTTTATTTAAAATAATCAGATGGAGAACAACTATACAACCACTAACACAAGTAATATATCCTTTTTATTTGAGTGAAATTGCTGGATGAAATTTAGGCATCATTGAATTCATTAAAATGTGAGCGGCTGCTGCACCTGTTGAATCATCCCTATGCAAGATTCACCATATAACGTCCATATACACCTGAAAACATGTAGGTTTACCACACATACTATACAGAAAAGTAGACCACTGCATCAAAAACACAACCGACATGCACCATTTTATCTCTGGTTAT
>NW_019500643.1:0-317 GCF_002814215.2 Seriola lalandi dorsalis | reverse complement strand
CTGGGAGGGATGGGGGTGGATCCCTGCTTCACGTCCTGGATTGTGGATTACCTGACAACTGTATGTCAGGCTGAGTAACTGTGTCTCAGGGACAGTGATGAGCAGCACTGGGGCTCCACAGGGGACTGTTCTGGCTCTGTTCCTGTTCAACCTGTATACAGCGGACTTTAAAGGGGACATATTATGCTCCTTTTCAACAAGTTTGAATAAGTCTCAGAGGTCCCCAAAACATGTCTTTGAAGTGTCTTGCTAAAAAATCCACTCCGATCCTATATTTCAGCATGCCTGTAAACCCCTCTTTTTCAGCCCTGTTCAGA
>NW_019500642.1:0-317 GCF_002814215.2 Seriola lalandi dorsalis | reverse complement strand
AGTAAAAATAACATTAAAAATTCAGCTCGGTCTGGTAACAACATTTTGTCTTTAAGTTAGTTGGTACAAAACAGTGTTAAACCACCACAGAGCAGCTTGTTTCCAGTTGCTGAGCCTCTGCTGACTGGCTCCCTCTTCTCCCCCCTCAGCCCCAGCTCCTGGGTTTCAGTCCGTCTCTGAAGGGTCAGGAGGACTCCCACCGCTATGGAATATTCGGTCAACAACCCTCCCAAATAAATGCCGTCTCCTCCTCTCAATACGACAACAAAGAGAACATGCCGGAGGTCAGTGGTGTTTGTTTTTCATCAGTAAGAACC
>NW_019500641.1:0-317 GCF_002814215.2 Seriola lalandi dorsalis | reverse complement strand
TCAAAATGTTTGTGTGTTTTTTTATGGTTAAGACCCAAACCCAATTATTATTTATTTATTTATTTATTTATTTATTTTATTTTCACTTTTCTGTTACATGTTGTCAACTGTCTGTTTTACTGGAGCTTCAGACCTGGCATCAAATCTTTTGACAGGGTGAGATGCTGAGTAAAAAGTCTGTGGCTGGACCTCAGGATACAGGTTCATGTCCAATGTGAGATCTACTTGAGCAACACGCTCCTATACTACATACTAGCTGTGGCCTCAGCAACTCTTTTTGCTGTTATTACTGGCTGTCTTTATCTCTGTTATATCTC
>NW_019500640.1:0-317 GCF_002814215.2 Seriola lalandi dorsalis | reverse complement strand
AATCCATACAATACTATGAATTTTTTTCATAATTTTATGCCATACTATACTATGACGTTTTTTTGACATTTTTGTGCCATACTATACTATGATGTTTTTCGACATTTTTATGCCATACTATACAATGACGTTTGAATCCATACTATACTATGACCCTTTTTAACAATTTTATGCAATACTATACTATGACATTTCAATCCACACAATACTATGAATTTTTTTCCTCATTTTATGCCATACTATACTATGACCTTTTTTTGACATTTTTATGCCTTTCTATACTATGACGTTTTTCGACATTTTAATGCTATACTTTA
>NW_019500639.1:0-317 GCF_002814215.2 Seriola lalandi dorsalis | reverse complement strand
CACATCTGTCTCACCTCTACAACTTTCTCTTTTACCTTCAACTTCAGTCTCTCTCTCTCTCTCTCTCTCTCTCTCTCCCTCACGTGTCTCTCTCTCAGTGAAGATAGATTCTGCTGTTGCAGTTCATTGGTCAGCTGATGAGCTGAGGTGAAGCACACAGCTCCAGGGACCAGGAGGGCTCAGCTCACAACCAGGGTTACAGATAGATAGATGGATATGACCTCGGATACACACACACACACATACACACACACATATACACACACATACACACACACACAGGTTCCCAGACTAATATTGTTGATCCACAGATTTTG
>NW_019500638.1:0-357 GCF_002814215.2 Seriola lalandi dorsalis | reverse complement strand
CATGGCCGAAACGTTCGCAGGTACAACCGGTCAGAGGTCAGAGGTCAACGACCCGACACAGATTTGATCAGGTTTCTGTTTTTTTCACCTGAAGCTGAACAGTTGAACTTTCACCTGAGAATCAAAATCAGTTTGATTCAGTTAATGATAAAAATGTTTCAGTGACAGTTGTTGTTTAACGTCAATTATAATAAAGTCACATAATAAGTTCATCACCGTGGTAACGTCTCAGCACAGGCTTCTTCTTTAATAGAAAATAAGTTTATTTTTAAAGCTATCTTTATTAATATCAAAGATCCGAGTGTTAATTATTAAATATGAGATCATTTCCTCTAATCAATCAGACATGTTATTGAT
>NW_019500637.1:0-317 GCF_002814215.2 Seriola lalandi dorsalis | reverse complement strand
ACCAAGGTGAGGTTGTGGAAGATAGTTTCATGTCACAGGTCATACACCATGGCAAGACTGAGCACAGCAACAAAACACAAGGTTGTTATACTGCATCAGCAAGGTCTCTCCCAGACAAAGATTTCAAAGCAGACTGGGGTTTAAAGATGTGCTGTTCAAGCTCTTTTGAAGAAGCACAAAGAAACGGGTAACGTAGACGCAGTGGTCGGCCAAGGAAACTTGGCAGCAGATGAAAAACATCAAGCTTATTTCCCTTCGAAATCGGAAGATGTCCAGCAGTGCCATCAGCTCAGAACTGGCAGAAACCAGCGGGACCC
>NW_019500636.1:0-519 GCF_002814215.2 Seriola lalandi dorsalis | reverse complement strand
AGGCTGACACCACGTGACCTAACATTGACATCACAGATACTGAACCAGCCTTTGTCTCTATAGAAACAACTAACGCCTGTTATTGTGACGTGTTGTTATAACAACGATGAGGAACACTCACCCAGCAGCAGCAGCACTGCAGCTCCCAGAGCCGACAGGTGAGAGAACCTCAGCTCCAGAGTCAACAGGTAAACCAGAGGAACACAGAGAGCTCCACACACCGCCGGCAGCAACCGCAGACTCCACACACTCACACTGCTGGGATACTCTGCACAACAAAACACACACACACTGCTGGGATACTCTGCACAACAAAACACACACACACTGCTGGGATACTCTGTACAACAAAACACACACACACTGCTGGGATACTCTGCACAACAAAACACACTCACACTGCTGGGATACTCTGTACAACAAAACACACACACACTGCTGGGATACTCTGTACAACAAAACACACTCACACTGCTGGGATACTCTGCACAACAAAACACACACACACTGCTGGGATAC
>NW_019500635.1:0-317 GCF_002814215.2 Seriola lalandi dorsalis | reverse complement strand
GTGTGTGTGTGTGTGTGTGTGTGTGTGTGTGTGTGTGTGTGTGTGTGTGTGTGTGTGTGTGTGTGGACGTGTTCTGCTCGCAGCGGTTCACATTTAGGTCACACTGGTGCTGTATTGCTACACTGATTACATCACAGACTTGATCTCGCCACTCGACCTCTGTTACTCTCGGCTCTCTCCCCTCTCGGGCTCTTTCCTATTTTTATCTTCAGATTCAGTGAAAAAAAAGATGATGCACCTCAAACCGCCTGTTTGTTTTTGCACCGCCACACGTTCCTGTACGTCCGCGTCATGTGAGGTTGTTTGCCTTTCAGTTC
>NW_019500634.1:0-317 GCF_002814215.2 Seriola lalandi dorsalis | reverse complement strand
AAAAAAAAAAAAAAAAAAAAAAAGAAATGTTCAGCACTGCAGACCACACACCCCAAAATTCTTAACCTTTGGAAAGTACTACCCCCCGACCAGGTACCTTTTTAGGGGTCGATCAATTACCCCGGAACTAAATTTAGACCCTGGTTCCTGTGGTGGAAACACACATAGTTCCTCAAAAGGTTCCTGGTTCCTGGGGAAAGTTCCTGCAGTGGAAACACGGCTATAGATTTAGTACTTAGTACTCACACCAAGGTCTCCTACTGCACTGAAGCTTTAGTGATGTCCCTCACTTGTAAGTCACTTTGGATAAAAGCATC
>NW_019500633.1:0-419 GCF_002814215.2 Seriola lalandi dorsalis | reverse complement strand
GTCATAGTATGGTAAGGTATCAAATGAAATAGTAATGTAAGGCATAAAAATGCCAAAAAACGTCATAGTATAGTATGGCATAAAAATGCCAAAAAACGTCATAGTATAGTATGGCATAAAATGTCAAAAAATTACTATAGTATATTAAGGCATAAAAGGTCATTAAAACGTCATATTAAGGTAAGGCATCAAACGAAACAGTAATGTGAGGCATAAAATTGCCAAAAAACGTCATAGTACAGTATGGCATAAAACGTCAAAAAAGGTCATAGTATAGTATGGCATAAAATGTAAAAAAAAAAAATTATAGTATATTAAGGCATAAAAGGTCATTAAAACATCATAATAAGGTAACGCATCAAATGAAACAGTAATGTGAGGCATAAAAATGCCAAAAAACGTCATAGTATAGTATGGCA
>NW_019500632.1:0-317 GCF_002814215.2 Seriola lalandi dorsalis | reverse complement strand
ACTCTTCATGAGTTTCAATTTAGTTCCACTCTTGGGTCAAATTGTCAACTTTGTACACAAGGAAAATCAAACCACACTCATAAAGCCTCACATTGATTTTTTGCAATATGTTTTTACAAAATTACCATCACAAAAAGTTAAGGATGTCATGCAGTTAAATTTGCAGACAAAACTGCTTTATTAGGGGACATTTCAAAGATGACAGAGGCTATTCTCAGTGTGAGTTCAGCAGGGCCATTTTTGTTTGATTGATTGATTGATTGATTGATTGATTGATTAATAAATTAATTCATTGTTTTTCAATTAAATGTCAGAAA
>NW_019500631.1:0-317 GCF_002814215.2 Seriola lalandi dorsalis | reverse complement strand
CAGTTCAGAGAGGTATAACGGTGCAATATCGATCATTTATAGTGATAGATTGATGTTTATATGCATATTTTATTAAATTTTTACATATTTCAATGGTTTTATTCTTTATTCAAATCTATGCTGCTATGAGGATTGCTACCAAACATAATTGTGTTGTGTATTTATATCCAATGACAATAAAGAATTTATCTCTAAGTCTGTCCCAGCCAGATTTAGAATAAAAGCGAAAATGCACCATTGTAACCTGTGTGTGTGTGTGTGTGTGTGCGTGTCTCCCCCCAGGATGTGCCCTATCTTCCAGATATCCAATGTGACTG
>NW_019500630.1:0-317 GCF_002814215.2 Seriola lalandi dorsalis | reverse complement strand
TAAGGCATAAAAAGTCATAAAAACGTCAGAGTATAGTAAGTCATAAAAACGTCATTGTATAGTAAGGTATTAAAAGTCATAAAAATGTCATAGTACAGTAATGCATAAAAATGTCATAAAAACATCATAGTATAGTAAGGCATAAAAACGTCATAGTATATTAAGGCATAAAAATGTCATAAAAACGTCATAGTGTAGTAACGTATAAGAAGTCATAAAAAACGTCATGGTATAGTTAACCATAAAAGGTGATAAAAATGTCATATTATAGTAAGGCATAAAAAGTCATAAAAACGTCATAGTATATTAAGGCATAA
>NW_019500629.1:0-317 GCF_002814215.2 Seriola lalandi dorsalis | reverse complement strand
GGCATGAAAATGTCAAAAAAAGTCATAGTATATTAAGGCATAAAAACGTCAAAAAGCGTCATAGTATAGCAAGACATAAGACGTCATAGTATAGCATGGCATGAAAATGTCAAAAAAAGTCATAGTATATTAAGGCATAAAAACGTCAAAAAGCGTCATAGTATAGCAAGGCATAAGACGTCATAGTATAGCATGGTATGAAAGTGTTAAAAAAAGTCATAGTATATTAAGGCATAAAAATGTCAAAAAACGTCATAGTATAGCAAGGCATAAGACGTCATATTATAGCATGGCATGAAAATGTCAAAAAAAGTCAT
>NW_019500628.1:0-479 GCF_002814215.2 Seriola lalandi dorsalis | reverse complement strand
TTTTACTTTTTATGCCTTACTATACTATGACTTTTTTATGACTTTTCATGCCTTACAATACTATGTAATTTTTATGACTTTTTATGCCTTACTATACTCTGACTTTTTATACCTTATTATAACATGTCGTTTTCATGACTTTTTAGGCCTTACTATATGATGACTTTTCATGCCTTATCATACTTTGTTGTTTTTATGACTTTTTATGCCTTACTATACTATGTCGTTTTTATGAAATTTTATGCCTTATTATACTTTGTCGTTTTTTTGACTTTTTATGCCTTACTATAGTATGACTTTTCATGCCTTATCATACTATGTCGTTTTTATGACTTTTTATGCCTTATTATACTATGACTTTTTTATGACTTTTCATGCCTTACAATACTATGTAATTTTTTTGACTTTTTATGCCTTACTATACTATGACTTTTTATACCTTATTATAACATGTCGTTTTCATGACTTTTTAGGCCTTA
>NW_019500627.1:0-317 GCF_002814215.2 Seriola lalandi dorsalis | reverse complement strand
ACTGTGTGTGTGCGCGTGTGTGTGTGTGTGTGTGTGTGTGTGTGTGTGTGTGTGTGTGTCTGTGTGTGCTCTCCCTCCCAGAGAGCAGAGGACAAAGAAGCAGTGTGACCATAAATGACAAATAGAAAATAATTATACAGCAGTTAGTAGTGACATCAATTATAGCAACTAATGGCGGCAGCCCTAGTGATGACACTTTTCCTTACATTAGCTTTACATGAAGCCACCTGTGACAGCCTCCTGTCCCTCCAGGATGTGACCTGTCCTGCCTTCTTCTTCCTGTTTGCAGATGCAGATGAGTGTTCACTGTTCGGTGA
>NW_019500626.1:0-317 GCF_002814215.2 Seriola lalandi dorsalis | reverse complement strand
CGTAAAAAAAATGTTATAATATAGTAAGGCATAAAAAATGAATAAAAATGTCATAGTATAATAAGGCAAAAAACGTCATAGTATAGTAAGGCATAAAAACGTCAAAAAAAGTCATAGAATAGTAAGGCATAAGAATGTCAAAAAAAGTCATAGCATAGTAAGGCATGAAAAGTCATAGTACAGTAAGGCATAAAAACGTCAAAAAAAGTTATATTATAGTAAGGCATAAAAAGTCATAGTATAATAAGGCATAAAATCGTCAATAAAAGTCATAGTATAGTAAGGCATAAAAATGAATAAAGACGTCATAGTATAAT
>NW_019500625.1:0-317 GCF_002814215.2 Seriola lalandi dorsalis | reverse complement strand
TTGTGAACAATTCACATATGGTTAGAGAAAGTTCAGGAAAGTCAGAAGAAAGGAAAGATTAGAGATGCTAAGAAGGAAGAAGATGCAAGAAGCAAGAAACGAAGCTAAAAGCTAGAGGCTGAAAAGCTGAAGCTAGAAAACGATGCAGAAACTAGAAGCTGAGATCTTTGCTCAGAGCTCAGAGTCCCGGCTCAAAGCCCGGCTCTGTAGCCATGGAAACTCTTAGCTCTAAGCTGCTCGCCATAAACTCATGGCTCTTAGTCATTTTTGCACTTTTCGCGTCTTTTATTTTTCTTTGCCACAAGCTCCAAGTAACA
>NW_019500624.1:0-317 GCF_002814215.2 Seriola lalandi dorsalis | reverse complement strand
CTATATTATACTATGACACTTTTTGACTTTTTTTTGTCATACTATACTATGACATTTTTTGTCATTTTCATACTATACTATAATATGTCGTTTTTTTTTTTACATTTTTATGCCTTACTGTACTATGATGTTTTTTGACATTTTTATGTCATACTATACTATGCCTTTTTATACCATTCTATACTATGACATTTTTTTTTCATTTTTATGCTATATTATAATATGACGTTTTTTTGTCATTTTCATACCTTACTATACTATAATGTTTTTTGACATTTTTATTTCATACTATATTATGCCTTTTTACACCATACTAT
>NW_019500622.1:0-317 GCF_002814215.2 Seriola lalandi dorsalis | reverse complement strand
TTGCTGAGATATCCGGGACGGACGGATAACCTGAAAACATCATGCGCCTCGGCTCTGCTGTCGCCGGCACAGAGGAGTTAAAAGCAGTTCTGCAGGATTCTGAGACTGTGAGAAACCTGATTCTCTGGTCTGATGAAACCAGGACCGAATTGTTTGGTCTCAGTTTTAAGAGTCATGTCTGGAGGAAAGCAGGCACCGCTCATCACCTGTCCAACACCATCCCAACAGTGAAGCATGGTGGAGGCAGCATCAGGCTGTGGGGCAGGGAGACTGATCAGGGTTTAGGAGAAGATGGTCCAGAGCTCAGGACCTCAGAC
>NW_019500621.1:0-317 GCF_002814215.2 Seriola lalandi dorsalis | reverse complement strand
TCATCATACAGGACAGATGTGAGGAGAGGATACACTGTGGTCCCCTGTAGACAACACAAAATTTGTGATGCTTTTCTGTACGCATCATATTATCCCTTAATTATTTATTTTGATGAAATACTAAAACGTTTTAAGGACTTTGTTGAACAACTTAATAGATAAAAAGATAGAATTTTTCAAATACATTGATAAGTCTCAAAAAAGGATAATTCAACAGATAAAAAGAATTAGAGAAATATCACATGTTCATTTTAACACTGATGAAACGTACTGACAGTAGGTTCACATTTTTGGTTCTAAATAAATGACCTAACAAC
>NW_019500620.1:0-317 GCF_002814215.2 Seriola lalandi dorsalis | reverse complement strand
ATAGTATAGTAAGGCATAAAATGTTATAGTATAGTAAGGCATAAAAACGTCAAAAAATGTCATAGTATAGTAAGGCATAAAATGTTATAGTATAGTAAGGCATAAAATGTTATAGTATAGTAAGGCATAAAAACGTCAAAAAATGTCATAGTATAGTAAGGCATAAAACGTTATAGTATAGTAAGGCATAAAAATGTCAAAAAACATCATACTATAGTAAGGCATTAAAACGTCAAAAAATGTCATACTATAATAAGGCATAAAAAATAATAATATAGTAAGGCATAAAACGTCAACAAATGTCGTATTATAGTCAG
>NW_019500618.1:0-317 GCF_002814215.2 Seriola lalandi dorsalis | reverse complement strand
ATCAGATCTGGATCTTATTCTAGGTACAGTTATAAAACCACCACAACATGACTTGAAAGGTCAACTGAGCCAGACTCGAGCGCTACACCATTAAAGGAGAAACCAAACCCTGTAAGTTTGGCTGGAGGTGGGTCCAGGTGGGCGGGGCTTGGGCCATGGCTGAGAGTGTCTTTGTTGTGACATCACAAAGTTACAGAAGTCCTGACGGCTCGTTTTGAAGCTCAGTTTGTGAATACAGGCTGTGTGCATTTCTCTGTGGACCGAGCACTTTGATACTTTCACAGTATTAATATAAAACCTAGACCTGCTTTATAATA
>NW_019500617.1:0-451 GCF_002814215.2 Seriola lalandi dorsalis | reverse complement strand
GTGAACATTTGTGCTGTCTCCCACTCCCCCGTCATGTACACAGATGTAAAGCAGGATCACATTAGATCATTAGTGTTGATTCAGAGACCTTTACTTTTTTTTTTTGTGTGTGTTCACACAATCCCCTGTTTTCCCTCCAGGTCTCTCAGTGTGTGTGTTTCTGTGTGTGTTTCTGTGTGAGTGTGTGTGTGTGTGTGTGTGTGTGTGAGATTGTGAAGAGGATTTTGTATACGACTCCCCAAGTAATTGAAGTGTAGGCATTACTGTGGCGTAGAACTAATTACAAACTTCCTTTCTCGCAGTTGAGGAGAAGCCATGAATATTAATATCTTTATGATTCTATATTAGGACCTAACAAGTCTATTAGGTGCCATTCATAAAATATGCATTAAGTTTAGCCATCAATTAATTGCTCTGCTGAGACTCAAATATTGACCAATCTTTCTCGCAT
>NW_019500616.1:0-317 GCF_002814215.2 Seriola lalandi dorsalis | reverse complement strand
CCCCCCCCCCCCGAGTCATCCGAGTCTGTCAGCTCCTCTGCTCCCCAGTTGGTTTCTCATCCTGCTTCCTCATTATCCAGTCAGCCCGCTCCCCTGGTCAGTGATTCTGGTTTCTTCTGTCAACCAGCTTCACTGTTGCTCTGCTGCAGTTTTTCCGCTAAAGTGCTCCTCTGCTTTTCCACCAGCTATAGTCTGGCCTGCCGCCTCCAGGCAGCTAACCTTCCTTTCCCGGCAGTTCAGGACCCAAGATTTCAGGTAGTCCAGGTCCCTTGTTGAGCCGAAAAACTGTGTCTGTGTCCAAGCCTGAACTTGTTTCT
>NW_019500615.1:0-317 GCF_002814215.2 Seriola lalandi dorsalis | reverse complement strand
AATATAATATGACGTTTTTATGCCTTACCATACTCTGACGTTTTTATGCCTTACTTTACTATAACGTTTTTATGCCTTGTATTATGCCTTTTTTATGCCTTACCATAGTATGACGTTTTTATACCTTAATATAATATGACGTTTTTATGCCTTACTATACTATGACGTTTTTATGACTTACTATAATATGATGTTTTTATGCCTCATTATTCTTTGATTTTTTTATGCCTTACTTTACTATAAGGTTTTTATGCCTTATCATTCTTTGATTTCTTTATGCCTTACTTTACTATAACGTTTTGATACCTTACTATACT
>NW_019500614.1:0-317 GCF_002814215.2 Seriola lalandi dorsalis | reverse complement strand
TTCTTATACCATACTATACTATGACGTTTTTATGACATTTTTATGCCTTACTATACTATGACGTTTTTATGACGTTTTGTATTCCTTACTATACTATGACGTTTTTGTGACTTACCATACTATGAAGTTTTTTTGACTTTTTATACCTTACTATACTATGACGTTTTTATGACTTACTATACTATGACGTTTTTTATGACTTTTTATGCCTTACTATACTATGATGTTTTTATGACATTTTATACCTTACTATACTATGATGTTTTCATGACTTACTATACTATGACGTTTTTATGACTTACTATACTATGAAGTTT
>NW_019500613.1:0-1888 GCF_002814215.2 Seriola lalandi dorsalis | reverse complement strand
AGTTCACCCAGCTCTTTCTGTTGCTGTGTCGAGAGATCAGGTCGCTGGGCCAGTTCACACATCTCCTGTGGTAGTGGTCGTGCTGCACCACCGTCCTCCACGCCAACTATGGCCACCTCCACTGTTCCATCATCATCCAGTGACAGGTCCAAGTCACAGGCTCCTCTCACCTCTGCGGCATCAACGCAGTACAGCCTGCCCAGTTTCTGGTAACGGCCTATAAAGAGGCTGTATGGGTGAGGGTTACACAAACGTACAGGAATTTTACCACCTCTTACCGCAACCAATGAGCGGGCCAGTCCAAAGTCTTTGTTGTCTGGTAGGGCTTCGACCAATGCATCGTAGTCAGTTCCACGTGGGCCTTTCCGAGCACGCCCCCACACAACCACCTCACTCCTTGGGGGAAGTCGTATACGCTGCCTGCCAGCAGCCCATACGCAGCCCAGCGACCCATCCTCCTCCCCGAAAGCATCAATCCGTTGGCAGAGAGCGAAGGCATCTCTCCATGCAGCCTGGTCCAAGCCCTGTCGTGGTGGAGAAATAGACTTTCCGGGCAATTTAAACAAGGTATTCCAACAGGCAGTGACCACATTCATTCCTACAATCAAAGGGTGGGTGCAATGTTCATCCTTTACAACAACAACCCCCCTCCCTGGAATCTTGATCCCTTCCAGCTCAAATTCCAACACTGCGTAGCTAGTGTAAGGAATTGGGAGGCCATTAGCTGCTCTCAATCTGAAAACCACAGGTGCCTTTCCAAGCTTAGCCTGGGAGAAGTTATCTTCAAATAAACTCTGCTGCATTAAGGTTACCTGTGACCCTGTATCTAACAGGCCGTGTAGTTCAACACCCTCGATCTTTGTCTTAATAGTTGGACATTGCCCAATGAATGCCTCAGTGGTCCTCAATGTTGTTTTGTTTACCTCTGCCCCTTGGACCTCAGCGACAGGGAGTTCTAGTTTAAAGCCGGCTGACCTGCTGAAGGTGCCCGACAAAACCTGGCTATATGTCCTGCACGCTTGCACTGGCGACAGATAGGCCTACCTTGCTCATCCCGCTCATTCCTGTAGGGGGGCGTGTATCGTCGCTCTGGTCGGACTGTTGGTGGTGGTGGTGGTATGTGGCCCACAGCAGGTTGGAGGAGTGGCCTAATTTCTTTCATCAATTCTGTAGTGAGCCCTTGCATTTGTGTTTTGACATCCTCCATTATTTCTCTTCTCAGAGCCTCTTTCCAGTCAGCTTCCTGTGTTTGTTTGGAAACAGGTGTGGGATTAACTGCATGACAGGTAACATCTGTTTGCATACCTCCATGTTCCTCGTCTAACAGGAGTGCTTCCTGCCGTAGTGTGGTGAAATCGTCATCGGGATTCCTCCGTGCATATACTCTGAGGGCCTGGGCGAGCGGACCTTCACGGAGCCCCAGTAGTAGCTGATCTCGCAGAACAGCATCGGAGGGGGCGGTGTCTGGGTCGTGCCGCCGCAGCCCACAGTAGAGCTCTCTCAACTTGAGGATAAATGAGGAAACATCTTCTCCTGCCTGCTGTTTACAGCTAAAAAACTGTGACCTTAACACTGGGGCCGGGGTTTTATTACCATAAAGGGAGTCTAAATACCGAAATATCTTAGCTGCCTGGTCTCGCTCTGTCTCATCCAAGACACTAACCTGCCGTTTAGCATCATCTGTTAATGCACCAAGTAAAATGGCTACTTTCTTTGCCTCAGTTAATTCTTGTGAACCCAGCAATCCTTTAATTTGCTCTTTCCATTCACCATACTTCAAATCCCCACCTGGCCCTTTAAACTTGGGTAACCAAAGGGCACCCGGATATACAGGCATCATCATCATTTTTGTTTATATACACCGCTAAAAATGCCGTTGCTCTTTGTA
>NW_019500612.1:0-317 GCF_002814215.2 Seriola lalandi dorsalis | reverse complement strand
TGTTTTGTTTTGTTATTAACAGTCACGTCCATAAAGCTTTTTGAACTGAGACAGAACAAGAGTTTCTTCAGCTACCACACCAGGCACTGTAATAATAATAATAATAATAATAATAATAATAATAATGATAATAATCTATAGCTGAAAAATCATAAAACACTATACTCCCAATATATACAAATAAATCAGTAAATCATAAGCACAAAATATCATCACTAAGAATCAATATGAACATGAATATTTCTCCTTCTGGTCCAAACACTTTTTTGTCTAAATCATCTTTTAGCTGATTTTCACTGTGAGAGCTTTAAACTCAA
>NW_019500611.1:0-317 GCF_002814215.2 Seriola lalandi dorsalis | reverse complement strand
GATGTTTTTATGACCTATTATGCATTAATATACCATGATGTTTTTTCGACATTTTATGCCATACTATACTATGGTGTTTTTTGACATTTTTATGCCATACTATAATTTGAAGTTTTCTCACATTTTTATGCCTTACCATGCAATGTCTTTGTATTCCTTACTATAAAATGATGTTTTTATGACCTATTATGCATTAATATACCATGATGTTTTTTCGACATTTTATGCCATACTATACTATGATGTTTTTTGACATTTTTATGCCATACTGTACTATGAAGTTTTCTCACATTTTTAAGCATTACTATGCAATGTCT
>NW_019500610.1:0-317 GCF_002814215.2 Seriola lalandi dorsalis | reverse complement strand
GTGTGTGTGTGTGTGTGTGTGTGTGTGTGTGTGTGTGTGTGTGTGTGTGTGTGATGTTGTACAGTGTGTGTTGTAACATGGCTGCAGCTCTGTACAGTGTCTCTGTGACATGATGTTACAGCTGCTCTTTTATTTTTATCCTCTCTGACATCACTGTTATATTTAGGTTCCTGTAGGGACTTAGTGACCTTTATTTATTATTATTATTACCAATATCATTATCATTAATATTATTATTATTATCATTATTATTATTAATAATTATTATTTAGGTTTCTTCCTGTTGTTACCATGACAGTCACCGTGGCTCTGTGTGA
>NW_019500609.1:0-317 GCF_002814215.2 Seriola lalandi dorsalis | reverse complement strand
CAGACTTATGGACATAATGAGCAGAATAAAATACAGACCACTGTTATCTATGGAAAAATAAAAAATAGAAAAAATAAATAAATACACATATACATACATAACATTTTGGGGTGGATTACATGGCAAATGTACGTGTCCAAATATTCAGAAGCCTGACGCCTGACAAGTCCTGTGTGGGCGTGTACAAACAACACCTGATTGACAGCTGCATCACTCTACTGTGGTAGTTTTGTTGTATCTCTTCATTTTTTCCTTTAATTTACAGCTTTAGCACTGATATTTCTATGTATATTGTGACACCAGCTTAGCTCCGCCCA
>NW_019500608.1:0-437 GCF_002814215.2 Seriola lalandi dorsalis | reverse complement strand
ATTTTCCCTGATTTTACTCATATACCCAACTGGTTGAGTCAGATGGCTGAACCCTCAGTCTAGTTCTGCTCAAAGTTTTTCTGCCTCTTAAAAGGAAGTTTTTAGTGTCAACTGTCGCCAAGTGCTTGCTCATGGTATAATTCCTATAGGAATTGTTGGATCTCTGTAATCAATATTATAAAGAGACTGGTCTAGACCTGCCCTATTTACAAAGTGCCTTGAGATAACTTCTGTTGTGATTTGGTGCTAATTAAACAAAAATTGACTTGACCTGATATTGTTATTAATGTAATGTTTCATGGTTTTTCAGTCTTCATAATTTCGGACCAATAACTCATGAATTGTTCATACTTTACAATAACTGACAAATATTTTTCATAGCATACTTTAAGTTTTTTGTTTATTTCCTACCTTCCTAGCAGGCATTGTTAGGATGA
>NW_019500605.1:0-317 GCF_002814215.2 Seriola lalandi dorsalis | reverse complement strand
AGCAGACTGAATGTACATATGAAAGTGCTTGAAGGAGGACTGCTTTTACACATAACAGTCTGTCTGCAGGGGCTGAGTTGAACTACTGCAGGTGAAAAGGTTTGTGCATGTACCTATTCGTAGAATGTCTCCAGGTTTGATAAAAACATGTGTTCCACGGGTTGATGCCATGAGGACCCGTTTCCTGTTCAGCTCTTGTGAGACTGGAACAACCCTGCCTCCTCCAGCTGGATATGGAGCTGTGCACACACACACACACACACACACATTGAAAAAAGTGGACACACCCATAATGTTATTCCAGATTTTATTATCTG
>NW_019500604.1:0-317 GCF_002814215.2 Seriola lalandi dorsalis | reverse complement strand
ATGACATAGTATAGCATGGCATAAAAATGATAAAAAATGTCATAGTATAGCATAGCATAAAAGTGTAAAAAACCACATATTATAGCATGGCATAAAAAGGTCAAAAAATATCATAGTATAGCATGGCAAAAAAAGGCAAAAAGAAAGTCATAGTATAGCATGGCATAAAAGTGTAAAGAAATGTCATAATGTAGCATGGCATAAAAATGTAAAAAAACGACATAGTATAGCATGGCATAAAAATGTCAAAAAATGTCATAGTATAACGTGGCATAAAAATGTCAAAAAATATCATAGTATAGCATGGCAAAAAAAGG
>NW_019500603.1:0-317 GCF_002814215.2 Seriola lalandi dorsalis | reverse complement strand
GAGACAACAATGGGAACTAAGCCAACCGGTCAGACCGATGCACCAACATCACAGCCTGCAGAGACCACTTCAGCACCTGAACCAACTGTTACTGACGGAGTAACGTCAGAGCCTACTGATACAACAATGGAAACTAGTCAGACCGATGCACCAACATCACAGCCTGCAGAGACCACTTCAGCACCTGAACCAACTGTTACTGACGGAGTAACGTCAGAGCCTACTGATACAACAATGGAAACTAGTCAGACCGATGCACCAACATCACAGCCTGCAGAGACCACTTCAGCACCTGAACCAACTGTTACTGACGGAGT
>NW_019500602.1:0-317 GCF_002814215.2 Seriola lalandi dorsalis | reverse complement strand
GACGTTTTATGCCATACTATACTATGACGTTTTTATGACATTTTATGCCAAAATATACTATGACGTTTTTATGACGTTTTGTACCATACTATACTATGACGTTTTTATGCCTACTATACGATGACCTTTTTTGACAATTCTTTGCCTTACAATACTATGACGTTTTTATGACATTTTATGCCTTACTATACTATGACGTTTTTATGACGTTTTATGCCATACTATACTATGACGTTTTTATGCCTTACTATACTATGACATTTTTTGACGTTTGTTTGCCTTACTATACTATGACGTTTTTATGACATTTTATGCCA
>NW_019500600.1:0-362 GCF_002814215.2 Seriola lalandi dorsalis | reverse complement strand
ACGTTTTTATGACCTTTTATGCCATAATATACTATGATGTTTTTTTGACGTTTTATGCCATACTATACTATGAAGTTTTTGGACATTTTTAGGACATACTATACTATGACGTTTTTTGGTATTATTATGCCTCCCTATCCTCTATAATCTTATTCTCTACCATAATATGACATTTGTACGACCTTTTATGCCATAATATACTATGCTGTTTTTTTTTACGTTTTATGCCATACTATACTATGACGTTTTTTGACATTTTGATGACATACTATACTATGACGTTTTTTGACATTTTCATGACATACTATACTATAATGTTTTTTTGGCATTTTTATGCATTAAAATACTATTTCCTTTGATGC
>NW_019500599.1:0-317 GCF_002814215.2 Seriola lalandi dorsalis | reverse complement strand
ATGGTGGTAGAATGGTTAGGACTATTCCCTCACACTGAGAAGGGCAAGGATTCAAAACCTGTTTTCAGGCTCTCATATACTGTGACATTTTTTGCGCCATCCTATACTATGATGTTTTTTGATATTTATATGTCTTACTATACAATTATGTTTTCATGACATTTTATGCCTAATGGACAATCTTTTGTGATATATCATGGATTAGTATGCTAAAATATCCTTGATATCATGCTATACCATGAGCTTGTGGTACAATGGTCAGGACTACTGCCTAACACTGACAAGGTCATGGGTTCAATCCCTGTTTTGGGGCTTTA
>NW_019500598.1:0-317 GCF_002814215.2 Seriola lalandi dorsalis | reverse complement strand
GAGGGGAGGAGAGGAGAGGAGGAGAGAGGAGAGGAGAGGAGAGGAGAGGAGAGGAGAGGAGAGGAGAGGAGAAAATAAAGTCGAAACGAGTTATGTAGAAGAGGAGAACCAGGGGAGGCCTCCTCCTCCTCCTCCACCACCACCACCTCCCACCCTCCTCCCATATGAGGCCTGCTAACTCCTGCCTGTGCCGCAGGGGAGAAAGAGGGGGAGTGGAGCTTTTATAGCTGGGCTGAACCCGCTGAACCCATCATGTACAAACAGCAGGGAAAGTAGGGAGACAACAGAGGGCCGAACCCAGCAGCCACATGGGGGGC
>NW_019500597.1:0-317 GCF_002814215.2 Seriola lalandi dorsalis | reverse complement strand
TAAGGCATAAAAGGTCATAAAAACGTCATAGCAGGGCAAGGCATGAGATTAAATAATATAATTAGGCATAAAAGTACAAAAAAACATCAAGTATAGTATGGCATAAAAATGCCAAAAACAATGTCATAGTATACTATGACATAAAATGTCAAAAATACATCATAGTATATTACGGCATAAAAGGTAAAAAAAACATCATAGTATACTAAGGCATAAAAGGTCATAAAAACGTCATAGCAGGGCAAGGCATGAGATTAAATAATATAATTAGGCATAAAAATACCAAAAAACATCTATGTATAGTATGGCATAAAAAT
>NW_019500596.1:0-317 GCF_002814215.2 Seriola lalandi dorsalis | reverse complement strand
CAGAGAGTCACAGTCTCTCTTCCTCTGCTTCAGAATCACCACTGGAATTTAACATCTGCAATTAGCTTCACTTCCTGTGATGGGCTCCTTCTCTCTATTCCTGGCCTCCTTCAAGTCTGAATCACAGACTAATTAACATAAAGAGCATAATACGCAGCTCATAAATAATCTAGAATGAATGGCAGCTCATTTGGTGCCCAGATAAGACACCATGAAGACATCCTCCAGGTCTGCCATCAGCTCTCCTCTCCACAGATGGTTTTTAATTCTGAACTCATCATTGTCTTATATATTTATGTTTATAGAGACACAACATA
>NW_019500595.1:0-317 GCF_002814215.2 Seriola lalandi dorsalis | reverse complement strand
TAATAATAATAATAATAATAATAATAATAATAATAATAATAATAATAATAATAATAATGATAATAATAATAATAATAACTTTTATTTTTATAGAATATAATATATATATATATATATATATATAAAGAGCAGAACAGCATAAATAAAAACATATCATATATCAACATAATGCAAAAAGATGAAGATGAAACTATATGTTTATGTTGATGAAATTCCTAGCAGCTGGCTTAATATAATTAGAGAGGTCACCAAGATTTGCACTGAGAGAGCTGATGATTTTGAGTGGACAAACAGAATTACTTCATTTTTATCATTGT
>NW_019500594.1:0-317 GCF_002814215.2 Seriola lalandi dorsalis | reverse complement strand
TTTTTTTTTTTTTTTTTTTTTGAAATTTGTTGTAGATATTCAAGTCCACATTCTACACCAAATGGTGGAAAGGTTTTCTCGCTCGCACTGCCGGAACTTCACAGTGTGACACCCACCGGAAGTAAACAGAGGACGCGCTAGCAGCGTTAGCTCTGTGGATGTGTGATGACAGCTTGAAGACGGTGGTGTGGTCGTATCTCAGCTAAATATTCCAGCTGTAACGAAGCAGCGATGTCTTCTCTTCAGTATCTGAGAGAGTTCGTCAACGAGCGACTAACTGCTGCTGCTGAAGAAATATTCGGAGTCTTTGAGAAAAC
>NW_019500593.1:0-771 GCF_002814215.2 Seriola lalandi dorsalis | reverse complement strand
AAATGTTTATGACTTTTTAATGCCTTACTATACTATGAAGTTTTTATGACTTTTTATGCCTTACTATACTATGACGTTTTTATGACTTTTTATGCCTTACTATACTATGACGTTTTTAATGCCTTACTATACTATGAAGTTTTTATGACTTTTTATACCTTACTATACTATGACGTTTTTATGACTTTTTATGCCTTACTATACTATGAAGTTTTATGACATTTATAGCTTACTATACTATGACTTTTCATGTCTTATTGTAGTATGACCTTTTTTTGCCTTACTATACAATGTTGATTTTATGATTTTTTATGCCTTACTATACTATGACGTTTTAATGCCTTACTATACTATGATGTTTGTATGACTTTTTAATCCCTACTATTCTATGACGTTTTTATAACTTTTTAAGCCTTTCTATACTATGAAATTTTTATGACTTTTTATGCCTTACTATACTATGAAATTTTTATGACTTTTTATGCCTTACTATACTATGTTGTTTTTATGAAGTTTTATGCCTTACTATACTATGACATTTTTATGACTTTTTATGCCTTACTATTCTATGAAGTTCTTATGACGTTTTTATGCCTTACTATACTATGACGTTTTTATGCCTTACTATACTATGAAGTTTTTATGACTTTTATGGCTTACTATACTATGACTTTTCATGCCTTATTGTAGTATGACGTTTTTTTGCCTTACTATACTATGATGTTTTCATGCCTTACTATACTATGTTGTTTTTATGACTTTTTATGCCTT
>NW_019500592.1:0-345 GCF_002814215.2 Seriola lalandi dorsalis | reverse complement strand
AACATCATATTATAGTAAGGCATAAAAAGTCATAGTATAGTAAGGCATAAAAAGTCGTAAAAACGTCATAGTATAGTAAGGCATAAAAATGTCATATTGTAATAAGGCATAAAAAGTCATAAAAAGTCATAGTATAGTAAGGCATAAAAAGTAACAAAAACAAAATAGTATAGTGAGGCATAAAAAGTCATAAAAACGTCATAGTATTGTAAGGCATAAAACGTCATAGTATAGTAAGGCATAAAAAGTCATAAACACGACATAGTATAGTGAGGCATAAAAAGTCATAAAAACGTCATAGTATAGTAAGGCATAAAAAGTCATAGTGTAGTAAGGCATAAAAAG
>NW_019500591.1:0-317 GCF_002814215.2 Seriola lalandi dorsalis | reverse complement strand
TCTCGCTGCTTTCATGTTGTGTCGTCTTTAATCACAGAAGAGAGAAATAAGCTCTAAAAAAAAAACGACCACTGTCCAACACCTGGTCGGCAGCAAACAGACAGTCAGAGAGCAGCTGGTGAACAGAGTGGAACATTTAGCAGCTAAAGAGACAGATATTTCCCTCCGGAGCTGGTGGAGACCAAAAACAGAGCGAAAAGAGAGGGAACACTGGACTGAGATTCATCAGGTCGACACGAACATCACTCCAAATTAATGATACCGTTGTTTCATAAATACTAGATGTAACAGGTTCACCATATGAAGTTATTTCCATT
>NW_019500590.1:0-317 GCF_002814215.2 Seriola lalandi dorsalis | reverse complement strand
AAAAGTGCAAAATGACTAAGAGCCATGAGTTTGTAGCGAGCAGCTTAGAGCTAAGAGTTTCCATGGCTACAGAGCCGGGCTTTGAGCCGGGACTCTGAGCTTTGAGCAAAGTTCTCAGCTTCTAGTTTCTGCATCGTTTCTCGCTTCTCGCATCTTGTCGTCCTGATTTAGGCTTAGGCCTGGTTTTGGCTTCTGAACAGGCTTAGAAAATAGGCTTAGAAAAAGGGGGCTTAGAAAAAAGGCTTTTTTGGCCATGTGTGAATGGTTCACGACTGTTTTATCCCCTGGGGGCTGGCGCATGTTTCATGGGCGTCACC
>NW_019500589.1:0-477 GCF_002814215.2 Seriola lalandi dorsalis | reverse complement strand
GGCACAAAACGTCACAGTATAATAAGGCGTAAAAATGGCACAAAACGTCACAGTATAATAAGGCGTAAAAATGGCAAAAAACGTCACAGTATACTAAGGCGTAAAAATGTCAAAAAACGTCATAGTATAATAAGGCGTAAAATGTCAAAAAACGTCATAGTATAGTAGAGCGTAAAAATGGCACAAAATGTCACAGTATACTAAGGCATAAAAATGTCAAAAAACGTCATAGTATAATAAGGCGTAAAAATGTCAAAAAACGTCACAGTATAATAAGGCGTAAAAATGTCAAAAAAACGTCACAGTATAATAAGGCGTAAAAATGGCACAAAACGTCACAGTATACTAAGGCGTAAAAATGTAAAAAAACGTCACAGTATAATAAGGCGTAAAAATGTCAAAAAACGTCATAGTATAGTAGAGCACAAAACGTCACAGTATAATAAGGCGTAAAAATGGCACAAAACGTCACAGTAT
>NW_019500588.1:0-460 GCF_002814215.2 Seriola lalandi dorsalis | reverse complement strand
GACAAAAATGTTTTTTTTGCCTAAATCACCCCCTCATGATGCTGGCCACCTCTGGTAAAATCGCCTGAATCCTCAGTTGAGGGGAACATGCAATTCTACCCCCGGTTGTATAATGGCCTATGTCAAAAGTGTGACTCTTTTGTTGAGTTTTTTGTGTTTCCTGAAAAACCTGAAAAAATGACTTAGGCCATTATTTTAAGAGGGTGTCGATATGTCCAAACAACATACACTGGAAATATGGCCCAATCAATTATATTAATGTGTCAAAATTAATATTGTGTTATTTTATTGATGATAAATCAGTCAGAAAGCACAAATGTGGTCTGTTTGGAAACTTTTTATTGGTTCATCTTTAGCCAGGAGGGTAGCAGCAGCCACACCACACTGAGGGGAACAAATAAACAAAACCAAAAGACAAACAACAACAACAACAACATCGGTGCTCTTCATTTCCTCTGAC
>NW_019500587.1:0-317 GCF_002814215.2 Seriola lalandi dorsalis | reverse complement strand
AGTATAGTATGACATAAAAATGTCAAAAAACGTCATAGTATGGTATATGGTATAGTAAGAGATAAAAAGTAATCGTATAGTAAGGCATAAAAAGTCATAGTATAGTGTGATATAAAAATGTAAAAAAAAGTCATAGTATAGTACGGGATTAAAAGTCATAGTATAATAAAGTTTAAAAAGTCATAGTATAGTGTGATATAACAATGTCAAAAAAAAGTCATAGTATAGTGCGGGATTAAAAGTCATAGTATAATAAAGTTTAAAAAGTCATAGTATAGTGTGATATAACAATGTCAAAAAAAAGTCATAGTATAGTG
>NW_019500586.1:0-385 GCF_002814215.2 Seriola lalandi dorsalis | reverse complement strand
GAACAATGAGGACATGAACAGGAGGATGTGCCTGAGAATACTGACCGCTGAATGAGAGAGAGAGAGAGAGAGAGAGAGAGAGAGAGAGAGAGAGAGAGAGACAGAGAGAGAGAGAGAGACAGAGACAGAGAGAGAGAGAGACAGAGAGAGACAGAGAGAGAGAGAGACTGAAGTCAGAAGTTGTGACTCTGACAGGAGTCACTTTACAGGGTCCGGGACCCGACCTCAGAGAAGACGCAATAAATCCATGTGACACTCAAACTTCTAGCGTAAGCAGATCCTCAGAGGAGCATCACCGAGGAGGCTCGTAGCTCCATTTGGAAAACCCAGAAAAAGCCTGATGGACTCCTGGTTCCTGCTCTGAGGAGTCATCAGAAGGATTAAC
>NW_019500585.1:0-317 GCF_002814215.2 Seriola lalandi dorsalis | reverse complement strand
TCACTTCAACAACAAGGTAGACGTGCTGCTAAGAGTGTGTCCCACCAGACACACAGTCAGCCATGTTGAAGACTGTTATGTATCAACCCTTAAAGTATCAACTCTGCACCTGCAGGTGTGGGGATGTTAGGTCACACACACAGACAGACAAGTTTTACACAGCTAAAACAGCTTGGGGTCAAATTGACCCCAGAGGACCACCAATGCGTGCAATATGTGTTCAGCACATTAAAAAAATATCATGATAATTTTATGCTTAATCAGTTGTTTCCATCAAATTAGGAAAAGTCATGAAATATGAAGCAAAAAAAAAAAAA
>NW_019500584.1:0-386 GCF_002814215.2 Seriola lalandi dorsalis | reverse complement strand
CTGTATTTCATTCTGACTGACTGTTCCTTCATTCTGACTGACTGTTTCTTCTTTCTGACTGACTGTTTCTTCTGTCTGAGTGACTGTTTCTTCTGTCTGACTGTATTTCATTCTGACTGACTGTTCCTTCATTCTGACTGACTGTTTCTTCTTTCTGACTGACTGTTTCTTCTGTCTGAGTGACTGTTTCTTCTGTCTGACTGTATTTCATTCTGACTGACTGTTCCTTCTGACTGACTGCTTCTTCATTCTGACTGACTATTCCTTCATTCTGACTGACTATTCCTTCATTCTGACTGACTGTTTCTTCTTTCTGACTGACTGTTTCTTCTGTCTGAGTGACTGTTTCTTCTGTCTGACTGTATTTCATTCTGACTGACTGTTCC
>NW_019500583.1:0-317 GCF_002814215.2 Seriola lalandi dorsalis | reverse complement strand
TAATCATGCTTTTAAAAGCAAGTAAAAAAAAAAAAAAAAACTGAACTGAGAATTGTATTTGTTCTGCTCGATCAGACAGATTTTGAGGACTTGCCAAACAGTAGCTGGTTATCAGTTGTATTTAAAGGGAAATTATGGTTAATAACTGTTTGGGTTTAATTTTTATAGCGCTGGCTGTTGGTTCTATCAGTTATGTTGAAGTAATTGCTCAGTAAAACCCAGGTTGTAATAAACCAGATTTGTGGTTTGTTCTTACAGGTATGTGCTGTATATTTTCTTCATAACATCTGTCTGTCTGCCTCTGTAGGTGGGAAGTG
>NW_019500582.1:0-317 GCF_002814215.2 Seriola lalandi dorsalis | reverse complement strand
GAATTTGGCTCCTTTTCTGGATATTGCATACATTGGAACAAGAGCAAATTTATGCCTGTGAATCTGTAGGATTCCTCCTGGCTGGAGCAGTCTCCTTTCAAGATCCAATTTTACATATATTTGGGAGTTGAGATTATCAGGGAATACTCCTTTACGCAGTGCAAATTCTACCTCTTTGATTGAGAAGTTCAAATCAAATCTTTTCCCATCTCCTTGATTGGTAGAATCAATGCAATTTAAATGATTTTTTTGCCACAAATCCTGTATCTTCTACAGGGTCTTCCAGTTTTCATCCGCAGTGTCTTTTTCTAAAAAAA
>NW_019500581.1:0-317 GCF_002814215.2 Seriola lalandi dorsalis | reverse complement strand
TCTAAAGACTGATGTATCATTGTCCACAAACTTTTCAAACACATCAGTGCGTCTCACTGTGTCACTGGGTGACATGTTCCTTCAACACACACTGTAGTTTATTTGACTCACACACACACACACACACACACACATACACACACACTGTCCTGCTGTCCCAAATACTCACTAGAGCACCAAATGTGGATTAATCCACCACTGAAAATAGTCAGTGGTAAATAGCACTTTATTCCATTTTGGATATTTATTGTATGTCTGAAATGTTTTTAAAGCAAAGACATAAAGTATTCCACGATAAGAAATCTTCAAAATAATGC
>NW_019500580.1:0-317 GCF_002814215.2 Seriola lalandi dorsalis | reverse complement strand
AATTGTTATATGTATACAGTGATTATACAATAAAGTTATTTTCCATTTAACTTCACCAGTTTTAGATTATTTTCATTCAAAATTACGGTGGCCGGGAGGTGCAAAACAAGATTACAACATGTGAAACACTTTTACAAAGCTTGAGACAAATTTACATTTTGGAAAACATTTTTACATATCATAAAACAAAATTACATTACCATAACACATTTAAAAGTCCCGAAACAAATTTACATTTCAGAAAACAAATTAACAAGACACAAAACACTTTTACAAACAGCAAAACAAATTTACAAGCGGCAAAACACATTTACAAG
>NW_019500579.1:0-317 GCF_002814215.2 Seriola lalandi dorsalis | reverse complement strand
GGCGGAGCCAGGTTCTCGACCACGCCCTCTCTCTCGCTGATTGGCCAATTTCTCTCCAACAATGCAAGTGTAGGGATTCTTGTGTGATGCCTCATCGAAAACAATGTCTCGATTTTGTAACAGCACACTATATACTCTTCAAACGTAATCAATAATTGGTTTCAGTATAAAAAAAGGACATAACTTCACAGTTAGTGTTGTTATTTTCCATAAGCCCCCTAAAACCACAGTTAAGATTACACAAATCTGGTAAAGGAGGTAGCATTCCCAGCTCTTTTATTATAAGACAGACACATTTAAAAAAAAAAAAAAAAAAA
>NW_019500578.1:0-317 GCF_002814215.2 Seriola lalandi dorsalis | reverse complement strand
ACACACACACACACACACACACACACACACACACACACACACACACACACACACACACACACACACAGGCGTACAGTATAGAGCAGGGGAGACGTCTGCATGTGTGTGTGTGTGTGTTTATTCCTGTTCAGACGGTGGGATCCCGTGGCTGGAAGACAAATTTGGAAGGGCGCATGGTCCAGTATTTTAGTATATCGGTTACAATGTTACGGTCAGCCAGTCTGTCTGTCTGCTAGTCTGTTTGTCTGTCTGCCCTGCCTGCTGAAGAGACAAGGGGGGTGGCTGTGTGTGTGTGTGTGTGTGTGTGTGTGTGTGTG
>NW_019500577.1:0-317 GCF_002814215.2 Seriola lalandi dorsalis | reverse complement strand
ACAGTTGACCACTTGAAAGACATTATAAAACCGGAATTTAACATATATATATATATATATATATATATATACAGTATATGTTTAGCTCTTGGTTTGTAACTGTTCTTAGTGATTTAAGTGACTTTGATTCTCATCCCCAAGAGGAAATTCATGTCATTGCTTTAAAGACCCGACTTCCTCTCCTTGCCCGGCCCCGTTGGTGCGACATCCTCCTCTATGTGTTCCAGATGGCGGGGCGGAGGACGAGGTTAGCCACCAGACTCCTGCTGATTTGCTGCAGACGGAGCTGTAGATGCTCCTCTGTCTCTCCTCTCAGA
>NW_019500576.1:0-317 GCF_002814215.2 Seriola lalandi dorsalis | reverse complement strand
CCGCTGCTATCAGCTTCTGTGTCATCCCCTTTGTGATTTAGGAGGGAAGTCAAGAGGCCAGCTTAGTAATAAGGAATACGTGTGTGTGTGTGTGTGTGTGTGTGTGTGTCCAACTCTTTAATGAGTCTAGCAGTCCAGCCAGCTGAAGGTGACTCATCTGCACCAGGTGTTGCTCTCATAGTAACGCTGTTGGTGTTGAATCATGAGGCGTAAACACTGACTCCTCAATGAAAACCGCAGTGTATTTGATGTCGTGCCGCTCTGATCTTTTACTCTACATACAGTATGTCCATGACTCTATATAATGCACATTTACT
>NW_019500575.1:0-317 GCF_002814215.2 Seriola lalandi dorsalis | reverse complement strand
GCATGTGTATCTGCCGCTGTGTGTGTGTGTGTGTGTGTGTGTGTGTGTGTGTGTGTGTGCGCACTTGACTCACCTCGCCCTGGAGCTGCTGACCATTTAGAAGTCAGAGGCCGACTGACAGAGGAGGGAGAAAAGTAGGTCAATACTTAACAAAACGACCACATACACAAAGAAAATCACAATGATAATGTTGTAGTACTAGGTGATGAACTAAACAAGTATTTTCATTTTCTTTTCTTTTTCCCAGTGACAAGATTTAAATGATTGAATAATTTTTCAGTCAAGTACGGATTAAAATTACACGGCCTTCTACAAGC
>NW_019500574.1:0-317 GCF_002814215.2 Seriola lalandi dorsalis | reverse complement strand
AAATACACAGCAGAGTGGGATAAATGACTTTCATACAGATGTTTGCTTCCTGTGTTGTGTCTTCAGGAACCTTAAAAGATATAAGTATTATGAATACTGCATTTACACTCTGCTTTCCTTTTTCTCTCTGTTTCAGGTAAGAGTGGCCAACTCTGAAGCTGTGTGTGTGTGTGTGTGTGTGTGTGTGTGTGTATGAGAGTTCTGTGAGCGCTGTGATCTGACACCATCTTCTGACCCGTTCACTGGACTTCAAAAGAGACAGTAAGACTTCACATCCACCCAGTCACAGAGCAGCTCCGTCACGTCTCAGTGTATAC
>NW_019500573.1:0-317 GCF_002814215.2 Seriola lalandi dorsalis | reverse complement strand
CTGCTGCTCAGGTGAGTTTCACTCTAACTAACCGTAACCTGACCTAACTAACCAGGACCTGACCTAACTAACCAGGACCTGACCTAACTAACTAGGACCTGACCTAACTAACCAGGACCTGACCTAACTAACTAGGACCTGACCTAACTAACTAGGACCTGACCTAACTAACCAGGACCTAAGCTCAGACTGATCAGATCTGGTCCTGCTCAGACAACAGACAGACCACAGATTTCCTCCTCTTGAAATACTCATGTGGGTTTTATAGAAACATCAAGCTGTAAACGTCTCACACACACACACACACACACACACAC
>NW_019500572.1:0-489 GCF_002814215.2 Seriola lalandi dorsalis | reverse complement strand
TAGTAAACTATGACTTTTTTTTGTCTTACTATACTATGACTTTTTATGCCTTACTATACTATGTCTTTTTTTGCCTTACTAAACTATGATGTTTTTTTGCCTTACTATAATATGACTTTTCTTATCTCACTATATTATGACTTTTTTATACCTTATTATACTATGACTTTTTTATGCCCTACTATACTATGTGTTTTTTATGCCTTACTATACTATGACTTTTTTTGTCTTACTAAACTATGATGTTTTTTATGCCTTACTATACTATGACTTTTTTATGCCTTACTATACTATGACTTTTTTTGCCTTACTATATTATGACTTTTTTTGCCTTACTAAACTATGACGTTTTTTTGCCTTACTTTAATATGACTTTTTTTTGTCTTACTAAACTATGACTTTTTTTTGCCTTACTATACTATGACTTTTTTTTTAACGTTTAATGCCTTACTATACTATGACTTTTTTTTTACTTTTTATGCCTTACTA
>NW_019500571.1:0-318 GCF_002814215.2 Seriola lalandi dorsalis | reverse complement strand
GGAACTCATTCTTTCAGTCACTACGCAAATCTCATGACCACAGGTGAGTTTTGGAACAAAAATTCCCTTTAACTTCTCTTATAATGCCCCTCTGAGCTTTCTGGCTTGTTTGGGGTTTCAGTAAGCATCAGAGGTTGGGAGGTTTGGGAAACTTTTTCTGCTAAGAAAAACTACTTAGTTAAGATCAGTAAAAGATCAACCAATCCTCCAACCTGAACAACCATCACAGCGTTTGTTCCAACTCTCTGATACGACCCATAGGAGTGTCTCATTAAACAGAAAGTACCGGACCTTGGTTATCATGGATATTATAATAAA
>NW_019500570.1:0-449 GCF_002814215.2 Seriola lalandi dorsalis | reverse complement strand
GATGTATATGTTCTATATGTTCTATACGATATATATGATGTATATGTTCTATATGATGTATATGTTCTATATGTTCTACATGTTCTATATGTTCTACATGATGTATATGTTCTATATGTTCTACATGATGTATATGTTCTATATGTTCTACATGATGTATATGTTCTATATGATGTATATGTTCTATATATTGTATATGTTCTACATGTTCTATATGTTCTAATGTTCTATATGTTCTACATGATGTATATATTGTATATGTTCTACATGTTCTATATGTTCTAATGTTCTATATGATGTATATGTTCTATATATTGTATATGTTCTATATGTACATATGTTGTATGTATTGTATATATTGTATATTTTCTATATGATCTATAGGTTGTATATGTTCTACATGTTCTATATGTTCTACATGTTCTATATGATGTACATATAGTATGCAT
>NW_019500569.1:0-318 GCF_002814215.2 Seriola lalandi dorsalis | reverse complement strand
TCGTTCACTTGGCTTCTACCGTTACGGATCAGTTATGATATTGCAGCACAATACGCATGCGCAGACGTGTGTGGAAACGAAACTTCTGCATTAAGAGTTAAGAGGCAGCAGCAGCAACAAGTAGCAAGTAAACAGCTAATGAAGCTGATTTATCCTCTGTGAGATCTGCTGTAAGTTACAGACAGAATATTGTTACAGGAGTAGAGCAGATGCTTTCAGGAATAGATCGGTACGTAGGTGTGTGCGTAGAGAGAGAGAGAGAGAGAGAGAGAGAGAGAGAGAGAGCGGTGAGGCTAGCGACCGGAGCAGAGTTAGCTA
>NW_019500568.1:0-318 GCF_002814215.2 Seriola lalandi dorsalis | reverse complement strand
TGGATGTTCCTGAAACCATAGATGGCAGCAAACAGCAGCAGAGTCTCTCTGTCCCGCTCCCATGGGCGTAACCACGCATCCTTTGGGGGGGTCGTGTCCCCTCCAATACTGGGAAAATACCAATCTGCCCCCCCCCAATATTATGTATAAATATGTTAAATATTTCCTCCTTTTATGAACCCTGGCTGTCAACTGACCCGTCTCTTGTTATTTCCGATTTATTTTCAATTTATTTCCGTTTGTTGAGGAAAACAAAAGTGTGTGACCACCCCCCTCCCGATTGTACACTTGGTTGCGCCCATGTAACACCGGCTCCGT
>NW_019500567.1:0-318 GCF_002814215.2 Seriola lalandi dorsalis | reverse complement strand
TCAGTGCATGACGGTTTGTGTCAAGCATACGCTCACCCACCTGTCACTCAAAGAGGCCACGCCCTCAATTCTAAATTACTTTAAGTCTTAATAAAATGTAAACAGGTGAGTTATATAAACAGGTGTCATGAAGGAGGAAATTAGCTCTAGAGACCAAAACTGTTTTTCATACCAGACTGTGAACATGTTTATTTCTGCTGTAAAGTTGGACGTTTTAACATGGGAGTCTATGGGGACTCACTCATTGTTGGAGCCAGACTCTAGTGGTCATTAGAGGAACTGCAGGTTTTGCTACTTCAGTATCGGCTTTATGTTTCA
>NW_019500566.1:0-358 GCF_002814215.2 Seriola lalandi dorsalis | reverse complement strand
ACACACACACACACACACACACACACACACACACACACACACACACACACACACACACACACACACACACACACACACACACACACACACACACACAGACACACACAGTGGCCCAGTGTTGGTCCTCAGGGACCCAGATAGACAGTGGTGCACTTGGTCACACAGTTGGGATAATATGTCTAACAAAAAGCCCTCCTTATTGGCTGACAGCCTCCACTGTGCTTGGCTTCACATCCCAAAGGACATGTCAGTCACAGTGCTTGTAGTTTTGTGTGTGTATAATGAGGGGTTAGCCAATAACAGCTCCCAAAACACCCGGGGACAGAAACCAGAAATCTTAGTAGGCCCTTGGAAAAAA
>NW_019500565.1:0-318 GCF_002814215.2 Seriola lalandi dorsalis | reverse complement strand
ACCCCCCACCCTCCTCTCAGAATGAATTATAATAACTTTTCATTTGTCCAATACTTTAGTTTATGACTAAATACCTGCTGAAGTAATGACTGTCCCATCACCCTCAGCTCTACTGTGTTAATTAGCTTAGTTAGTAAATTAGCTAATGTTAGCATGCTAAGCTAAGATGGTGAACGTGGTGATCTGGGAACAGTCGCTGTCATCACTCACTCAGCATTTTATTCACTGGTCTCTATGAGAAAATTAGGAAACTGAAACCTTTGTGATTTTAACAGTGATTACTTTGTTGATTGTTCTTTGGCTAGCTGACAAATTTAA
>NW_019500564.1:0-318 GCF_002814215.2 Seriola lalandi dorsalis | reverse complement strand
GTGTGTGTGTGTGTGTGTGTGTGTGTTTCTAATAGTAAAAGAGGATAGTAAGACAGGGAGAATTAGATTGTCACAGATAACCCTGTCTCATGCAGGGTGCACATACACAAACAACACACAGACACACACACAGACACACACACAGACACACACACAGACACACAGGGATACTGTGGCTTTGCCAGGGTGTTTAGAGCAGTCAATAGGTAATCAGCTTGGCGGGTATGTAACAGTAGTAATTCCCTCCTACCCACCACTAAGTGCTGTCAGATATCAAAGCAAATTGGAATCAACACACACACACACACACACACACAC
>NW_019500563.1:0-318 GCF_002814215.2 Seriola lalandi dorsalis | reverse complement strand
GTAATATTAGCTGAAGTTACTGTGTGTAAGCGAACTGTGTGGTGTAACCGCTTGTATTAAAACCATAGACCAAGGGAAAACATATTATAATGTGTTTTAAAATGAGTTCTGCAAAGCGAAGGTGACGTCACCGAACTTAGTGTTAACAGTGACAGCGGGTTGTCGATGTCGGTAAGTCACGATCACTAAACAATCCTGTTATCACAGTAAACTGTCTTGTCTGTGTTACACCCCGTTGCCGGGGAAAATGACAAAGTAAAGAAAAGGTGGAAAAACTACACGAGCACGACACGTTAGCATTTTTTTAGTGTGTAATCT
>NW_019500562.1:0-318 GCF_002814215.2 Seriola lalandi dorsalis | reverse complement strand
CAGCAACAGTGGCTGTAAAAGTGGATCGGATGCTGAGGAAGGAATTACACTTACCTCTTACAGATTCAACTTTCTGGACAGACAGTACATCTGTATTGAAATACATCCACAATCAAACAAAGAGATTTCACACATTTGTATCCAACAGAGTTGCAGTGATCCATGATCTATCCCACACAAGCCAGTGGAAGCACATAAATTCAAAAGACAATCCGGCCGACGACGCCTCCCGGGGGATGCATGTAGAATCTTTCTTAAGGTCAAAATGGCTGAAAGGTCCTGAATACCTTGGCAGAGACAAAAAAACATGGCCGAAAA
>NW_019500560.1:0-318 GCF_002814215.2 Seriola lalandi dorsalis | reverse complement strand
GGATAAGCGGTACAGCATGCCCTCCCACACATATTTTAGCCAGGTTGTCATACCGGAGCGATGTAAAAAAAAAAAGCAAGATGAGAGTCACAGCGGAGCTGAAAACAGCGAGTTTTTCGCTACGACAACTGACATCTGGTCAAGCCGTACAGCAGAGCCGTATCAGAGTCTTACAGTGCATTTCATTAATGAAGACTTTGACCAGCTGGGATCTCCATGAAGAGAACCATGTCTGCATAACGACGGACAATTTTACATACTTACAAGACTGTAAACAAATCAGTCAATACACTACTGTGATTGAAGTAGTTAAATAAA
>NW_019500559.1:0-334 GCF_002814215.2 Seriola lalandi dorsalis | reverse complement strand
GGAATGGCAGTCTTTGAGGGGCTTGGGGAAAATCCGAGGGCCCAGAATAAAGCTGTGGATGAGGCAGCCGTACCTGGCAGAGGGTAGGTTGGAACCAGGCAGAGGACCAAAAAACCAGCAGGTGAGTAACCCAGGAACACTCACGATGGTCGAGATGAGGACTCTGTCCCAGCGATGATCAATGAGGAAACGAGGAGAACTCACACGCTGCAGCAGTGGAGGTGGAGGACTCAGAGCAGCCCCGAGAACAGGCAGACAAAGACCAGGAAGAGGCAAGGCAGAATCGTGGTCAAAAACAGAAGGGCTGAAGTCATTACCAGGGCAGAGACGAGGC
>NW_019500558.1:0-446 GCF_002814215.2 Seriola lalandi dorsalis | reverse complement strand
TGCTATACTACGACTATTTATGCCTTAGTATACTGTGACGTTTTTATGACTTTTTATGCCTTACTATACTATGTCATTTTTATGACTTTTTATGCCTTACTATACTATCTTGTTTTTATGACTTTTTATGCCTTACTATACTGTCTTGTTTTTATGACTTTTTATGCCTTACTATACTGTGACGTTTTTATGACTTCTTATTGCTTACTATACTATGTAATTTTTATGACTTTTTATGCCTTACTATACTATGTTTATTTATACCTTACTGTACTATGACGTTTTTATGACTTGTTATGCCTTACTATACTATGATGTTTTTATGACTTTTTATGCCTTGCTATACTACGACTATTTATGCCTTAGTATACTGTGACGTTTTTATGACTTTTTATGCCTTACTATACTATGTCATTTTTATGACTTTTTATGCCTTACTATACTAT
>NW_019500557.1:0-318 GCF_002814215.2 Seriola lalandi dorsalis | reverse complement strand
AAACCAGATAGGATGTGCAATTCCTCCGGCCTGTTATTGATCTGTCCTGTAGTCTCCTCCCGATCGGATGTATCCAGAATACCTCTACAGGTGCTCAGACGTCCTACCAGTGCCCTTAAGGTTGAACCCAGACGCTTATTTCTGCAAACAAACACGAACAGATTCTTTTTTTGTCATTACCTGAATTTTACGAAAATAATTGATGGGTTGGTAGTTGTTGATTTTTTTAGATTTTTATGTCTTTGTTAAGTTGGTTAAACTGTGCCTGCAGTGGGTGTGCGTAGGTACAGCAGCGGTTCCACCATAGCTGATACGCGC
>NW_019500556.1:0-515 GCF_002814215.2 Seriola lalandi dorsalis | reverse complement strand
ATGTCCTACCGTCCACATTGTGGACGAGAACTCAGGCAGCGTTGACCAGATAAACGCCAAGTGAGGCTCAAGCCGGGACAGAACAGGTGAGCTAACGGTAGGCTAGTTAAGACTCACACGGACGTAGTGCCAGTAAATCGTAGAAATATTCCAAATGAAGGCAATTACAAGGTCCGATTAGGTTTATAGAAACTATAAAATAAGTCAGAAGGTCTGAAAAGTTGAAAAAAAATATTAAAAGTTAAAAAGTTAGGTTACCGGCGAGCAGCAAGTTGTGCCAGCGTTCACTCTTGTTGCCATGGTGAAGAACCTTTTTGCAGGTCCAGACTATTCATGTATGAAATTTGAAAACTTTTTTTTCCAGGTTATTGGTAAAAATATTGAAGTTGTTGTTGTAGAGCCACCAGGAGGTCAGCTGATGTAGTTTTTGTTGCCTCAGTATTGGGGGAGTTTTAATATGTGTCTGCCAATCTAATCTGAAATATTCCAAGAAGGTTCCAGCACGTTTCTGTAGA
>NW_019500555.1:0-419 GCF_002814215.2 Seriola lalandi dorsalis | reverse complement strand
TTGTATATAACATCACTATGTGGTGTTTCTTGTGTGGTTGTTTGTGCATGACAAATACTACAAACTGTAATTTGAAGCGAGTTGTCACTGGAACCAATTGCAGGTCACATTTATTAGAGACACTGATTATTTGTTTTTCACAAGGGCTGTGGGTTGTCGGGATTGTGTGGTCTTCAACAAGACTACAAGTTTACATAACATTCACCCGACTGAGTGCATCGATTTGTCATCAACGTTACCCTAAGACAAGCACAGACTTGAGTTCTGTAAGCAGTAAGTGCTATTTGTTGGGGTAGTGTCGCTGATTCCGGTTTCCTTAGAAGCTTTCATCAGGAAAACCATTCCAGGTCATTTATTGTTGGATTAAAAAATCCATTTTGAAACTTTTTTTGCAAGTCAGTGCTATTCCCCTAACATGA
>NW_019500554.1:0-328 GCF_002814215.2 Seriola lalandi dorsalis | reverse complement strand
ATGACTTTTTTTTCATATTTTTATGCCTTACTATACTATGATGTTTTTTTCACATTTTTATGCCTTACTATACTATGACTTTTTTTCGCATTTTTTTGCCTTACTATACTATGACTTTTTTTTCACATTTTTATGCCTTACTATACTAAGACCTTTTTTTTCACATTTTTTTGCCTTACTATACTATGACGTTTTTTCACATTTTTATTTTCATACGATACTATGACTTTTTTTTTTCACAGTTTTATGGCTTCAATACTATGACTTTTTTTTCACATTTTTATGCCTTACTATACTATGACTTTTTTTTCACATTTTAATGCCTTAC
>NW_019500553.1:0-318 GCF_002814215.2 Seriola lalandi dorsalis | reverse complement strand
TGACATAAAAACCTTGGTGATGAATGTTAAGGGCATAAACATGGAAAGAAACAAATTTTACCTTTCACAGCCAGGAAGATGCCAATGTTAAAGCTCTGTGAATACGCCGTTCCATTTTGACAAAAGTAAGTTGCTTCATCCTCTTTGGTCACATTTCTGATGGTAAGAAGATACTGAGACTTGCCCTCTGTGACACTGAAACGTGAGTTTTTAAATTGTTCACTAATTGTTAGCTTTGAATAAGCTCCTGAAGCAACAGTTTGAACCATATATCCAGGAGCATGCTTATACCAGTGAAAGAATTTGCCTTCAATGTCA
>NW_019500552.1:0-318 GCF_002814215.2 Seriola lalandi dorsalis | reverse complement strand
GTAAGGTAAGATATAGTAAGGTAAGATATAGTAAGGTAAAGTAAGGTAGGATAGAGTAAGGTAAGGTAAAGTATGGAAAGGTAAGGTAAGATATAGTAAGGTAAGGTAAAGTAAGGTAAGGTAAGATATAGTAAGGTAAGGTAAAGTAAAGTATGGTATGGTAAGGTAAGGTAAAGTAAGGTAAGGTAAGGTAAGGTAAGATATAGTAAGGGAAGGTAAGATATAGTAAGGGAAGGTAAGGTAAAGTAGGTATGGTATGGTAAAGTAAGGTAAGATAAAGTAAAGTAAGGTAAGATATAGTAAGGTAAGGTAAAGTAA
>NW_019500551.1:0-318 GCF_002814215.2 Seriola lalandi dorsalis | reverse complement strand
AGCTAATGCATGAAGTGTCAAGTAAGTGGAAACTGGAAGGAAATGGATTAAAAGTGAGGACCAATCAGTCAGTGACAGAGAGAAAAAAGAAAAGGAGCATACTGTAGATCTTGGACCTGAGAAGCATGAATGTGGCGAAATACCAACAGCTATTTTCAAGGTAAAAACAATAAAGTGCTGCCAGATAAAATGTGGCAGTGAATGTAAATCTGCCCTCCAGGGGTCTATGACAATGTTCTACTTCCCCATCACCAATTAGGACAATTTACTTTTATCTCACCTTGAAGAAAATACAGAATGACACATGCAACAGTTTTA
>NW_019500550.1:0-318 GCF_002814215.2 Seriola lalandi dorsalis | reverse complement strand
GAACATATTTGAAAATGCTGCTATTTACAGTTTTGTTCTTCCAGCCAGTGTTTTTGATCACATATAAAAGATATTCATAAAAACACTTTAGTTCGCACTTGAAATGGCAGTGACGTCTCTTTTTGAGATCTTGAGGTTTTTTGAAAACAATGATGAAAGATTGCCATGTGATAAACACTCAAGAGCCTTGCTGGAACTGTTCCGTCTCCTCCCACTGTCTGATTTCCGTTTCTTCAGTCCAGTCGATCAGACTTTACATCAGGATTTACCCAGAGAAGTTGGTCCTTAACTCCATGCAGAGCAGACTCTGTTGGGTAA
>NW_019500549.1:0-318 GCF_002814215.2 Seriola lalandi dorsalis | reverse complement strand
GTGAAAAGGCATTTCCCCCGGGGGGGGCGATCGAGTCTCTGTGTAACTCTTGACTGTGGTCCGAGTCTGACAACATGGTGATTTTCCCACAGGAAAATAAAAACATAAACTTTGACATAACATGTTTTTGAATCAGGGGATCAAAGTTGTGAGAGGAGAGGCTTCGTGGGATCCGCTGGACGTGAAGCAGGAAAAAGGCTCCATTAGTATTTTCAGAGAGTTAATCAGAAATACAATCGCACACACGCAGGAAGTGGAGGCAGAAAAACAAGAGGCAGCGCAATGTTTCTTCAGCGTGTATGAGAAAAAGATCTACAT
>NW_019500548.1:0-318 GCF_002814215.2 Seriola lalandi dorsalis | reverse complement strand
ATTGAAACTTTCCAGGATTGAGGGTCTGATGTGCTGTCTGTGGCGACGCAACCCATTCTGCCCTCACTCATTGCCGCGACAAGAAACTCTGCTTCAAATGCTTCTCACCTGATCACTCCAGATGCAGCTGCCCTGTGCAGATGACATCTGTCTCATCTGCCTCATCTGCCTCATCTGCACATTCATGCGCATGATGCTCTCCATTTTTGGAGATGAGAATTTCCCCCGCCTCTTGTGCTACTTAAACGACCTCCTCGACCTCCTCTCTACACTTGTTCTTGTTATTACAGCCTGTTGCTGCACAAAGCTCGGGCATTT
>NW_019500547.1:0-456 GCF_002814215.2 Seriola lalandi dorsalis | reverse complement strand
ACGTTTTCATGCCTTACTATACTATGTCATTTTCATGACTTTTTATGCCTTACTATACTATGCCGTTTTAAGAATTTTTATGACTTACTATACTATTACGTTTTTATGCCATATAATATTATGTCGTTTTTATGCCTTACAATACTTTGACATTTTTCTGACTTTTTATATCTTACTATAGTATGTCATTTTCATGACTTTTTATGCCTTACTATACTATGACGTTTTTATGCCTTACTATACTTTGTCATTTTCATGACTTTTTATGCCTTACTATACTATGACGTTTTTATGACTTTTTATGCCTTACTATACTATGACGTTTTTTTGACTTTTTATGCCTTTCTATACTATGACGTTTTTTATGACTTTTTATGCCTTACTATACTATGACGTTTTTATGACTTTTTATGCCTTACTATACTATGTCGTTTTCAGGCCTTAGTATAATATGCC
>NW_019500546.1:0-318 GCF_002814215.2 Seriola lalandi dorsalis | reverse complement strand
GGGGGGGGTGTAAAGGAGGAACACGTGTGTTTTTCTGCTCCGAGTTCAAGAGGTGAAACGTGGTCAACAACTTAAAACTGTGGAAGTTAGAATCTGTAACTTTTCCCAAACCAGAGAAATCTGTGGTTTTAATGGTGGTAACGCTAAAATGGACTCTGTGCAACGTGCAGCATCGGGGGAAACCGTGACTTTAATCACACGAGGAAGAGTCAACGTTTTAATGACACACGGTGGATGATTTCAAGCCACAGAGGGACATTTAGGGAAAAATGCATCTGACCCATCTGTGTTCAACGGAAACAGAATCCGAACACAAAC
>NW_019500544.1:0-408 GCF_002814215.2 Seriola lalandi dorsalis | reverse complement strand
ACACTACACTGTTGTCAAGCTCCACATTATATGCAATAAGTGACATGTTATAAATTACCTCTGTTATATGCACCTGATATGTAGCCAAGCTTACTTCTTACCCACCTTAGCTCCACTGTCTGTCAGTGTTTGAATTTCACAAGCTTTATATTTTGGTGAATGTTTCCATTTTTCTCTATATTTTGGACAGGTGCTCCTGTGGAAACTGTGCAACCATGCCACTTACCATGCATGTAATTTGTTTTGATTACATTAATAATAAACCATAGCATTTACCATTTGCAATTCACTGTAGGTTACCAGACGGCTATGGGAGATTAAGGAAGATTTATCATGTATGGTCGGCCGTCCTGGGTTGGAGCCGCTCTGCCTCATTGTGTTCTGCCTGCAACATGTACCGCACTGACT
>NW_019500543.1:0-318 GCF_002814215.2 Seriola lalandi dorsalis | reverse complement strand
GCACACACGCACACACGCACGCACACACACACACACACACACACACGCACACACGCACACAAACTCACACATACTTTGGTGTTTGGTGCAGAGCACATTCAGGCCTTAATATGCCTCCCACACACACAAACACACACTCGTATTGAGCAATAAGAAATGGTGGCCAGCATGCAGCTCTGCTCTCTGACCAAGGACACTACGTTCTCTGAAGCTCCTCCCAGCTGGCTGACTTCTCGCTGCTGTGTGAGACTGACTGTAAGGTTGTACGACTTTGACGGATTATTATTAGCAGCAGTGGCATCAGTATTATAACTGTGG
>NW_019500542.1:0-318 GCF_002814215.2 Seriola lalandi dorsalis | reverse complement strand
CTCTCCTCTCTCCTCTCTCCTCCCTCCTCTCTCCTCTCTCCTCTCTCCTCCCTCCTTTCTCCTCTCTCTTCTCTCCTCTCTCCTCCTCTCTCTCCTCTCTCTCCTCTCTCCTCCTCTCTCCTCTCTCCTCCTCTCTCCTCCCTCCTTTCTCCTTTCTCCTCCCTCCTCTCTCCTCCCTCCTTTCTCCTCTCTCTCCTCTCTCTCCTCTCTCCTCTCTCTCCTCTCTCCTCCTCTCTCCTCCCTCTCTCCTCTCTCCTCTCTCCTCCTTTCTCCTCCTCCCTCCTCCCTCCTCCCTCCTTTCTCCTCCCTCCTCTCTCC
>NW_019500541.1:0-2751 GCF_002814215.2 Seriola lalandi dorsalis | reverse complement strand
CATAGTATAGTAAGGCATCAAATTTCATATAAACGTCATAGTATTGTAAGGCATCAAAACACATAAAAATGTCCTAGAATACTAAAGCATAAAAGCATTAAAAAACATCATGTAAAGTAAGGCATAAAATACCATAGTATAGTAAGGCATCAAATGTCATAAAAACGTCACAGTATGGTAAGCTATAAGAAAGTCCTCGTATACTAAGGTATAAAAACGTCATAGTATAGTAAGGCATCAAATGTCATAAAACAAATAAAAAAGTCTTACTATAGCAAGTAGCAAGGCATAAAAACGTCTAAGAACATCATAGTATATTAAGCCATAAACACATCAAGTAAAGTAAGGCATAAAATGTCCTAGTATTGTAAGGCATACAAACATTAAAAAATGTCCTAGTATAGTAAGGCATAAAATAAAAAAATAAAAATGTCTTACTATAGCAAGGCATGAAAACGTCGAAGAACGTCATAGTATATTAAGCCATAAACACATCATGTAAAGTAAGGCATAAAATGTCATAGCATAGTAAGGCATGAAAACATCATAGTATAGTAAGACATCAAATGTCATAAAAATGTCATAGTATAATTAGGCATAAAAACATAAAAAAAACATCACAGCATACTAAGCCATGAGTATGTCATAGTATAGCAAGGCATAAAAATGACAAAATACGTCATAGTATAGTAAGGCATAAAATGTCAGAAAAAAGTCATACTATAGCAAGGCATAAAAATGTCTAAAAACGTCATAGTATACTAAGCCATAAAAACATGATGTAAAGTAAGGCATAAAATGTCATAGTATAGTAAGGCATAAAAACATTAAAAAGCGTCCTAGTATAGAAAGGCAAAATATTACATTAAAAAGTCATAGTATAGTAAGGCAAAAAAAATTACATAAAAGTGTCATAGTATAATAACGCATAAAAACATCAAAAAACATCACAGTGTACTAAACCATAAGTATCTCATAGTATAGTAAGGCATAAAAACATCAAAAAACATCGCAGTATACTAAGCAATAAGCATGCCATAATAAAGTGAGGCATAAAATGTCATAAAAACGTCATACTATAACAAGTCATAAAAACGTCTGAAAACGTCATAGTATACTAAGCCATAAAAACATCATGTAAAGTAAGGCAAAAAATGTCCTAGTATTGTAAGGCATACAAACATTAAAAAATGTCCTAGTATAGTAAGGCATAAAATAAAAAAATAAAAAAAGTCTTACTATAGCAAGGCATGAAAACGTCGAAGAATGTCATAATATATTTAGCCATAAACACATCATGTAAAGTAAGGCATAAAATGTCATAGTATAATAGGCATAAAAACATCAAAAAGCATCACAGCATACTAAGCCATAAGCATGTCATAGTATAGTAAGGCACAAAAATGACAAAATACGTCATAGTATATTAATGCTTAAAATGTCATAAAAACGTCATACTATAACAAGGCATAAAAATGTCTAAAAACGTCATAGTATACAAAGCTATAAAAACATCATGTAAAGTAAGGAATAAAATGTCATAGTATAGTAAGGCAAAATATTACATAAAAATGTCATAGTATAATAACGCATAAAAACATTAAAAAAGATCACAGTGTACTAAGCCATAAGCATGTCATGGTATAGTAAGGCATAAAATGTCATAAAAACGTCATACTATAACAAGGCATAAAAACGTGTGAAAATGTCATAGTATACTAAGCCATAAAAACATCATGTGAAGTAAGGCATAAAATGTCATAGTATAGTAAGGCATAAAAACATCATAGTATAGTAAGACATCAAATGTCATAAAATGTCACAGTATAATTAGGCATAAAAACATCAAAAAACATGGCAGCATACTAAGCCATGAGTATGTCATAGTATAGTAAGGCATAAAAATGACAAAATATGTCATAGTATAGTAAGGCATAAAATGTCATAAAAAAGTCATACTATAGCAAGGCATAAAAATGTCTAAAAACGTCATAGTATAGTAAACCATAAAAACATCATGTAAAGTAAGGCATAAAATGTCATAGTATAGTAAGGCATAAAAACATTATAAAACGTCGTAGTATAGTAAGGCAAAATATTACGTTAAAAAGTCATAGTATAGTAAGGTAAAAAATTTCTAAAATTGTCATAGTATACTAAGCATAAAAACATCATCTACAGTAAGGCATAACATGTCCTAGTATAGTAAGGCATAAAATCATAAAAATGTCCTAGTATAGTAAGTCATAGAATCATAAAAACTTCTTACTATAGCAAGGCATAAAACGTCTAAGAATTTCATAGTATATTAAGCCATAAACACATCATGTATAGTAAGGCATAAAATGTGATAAAAATGTCATAGTATAATTAGGCATAAAAACATCAAAAAACATCACAGCATACTAAGCCATAAGCATTTAATAGTATAGTAAGGCATAAAAATGACAAAATATGTCATAGTATAGTAAGGCATAAAATGTTATAAAGAAGTCATACAATAGCAGGGCATAAAAACGTCTAGAAACGTCATAGTATACTAAGCCATAAAAACATCATGTAAAGTAAGGCATAAAATGTCATAGTATAGTAAGGCATAAAAACATCTAAAAACGTCATAGTATACTAAGCCAAAGAAACATCATGTAAAGTAAGGCATAAAATGTCTTAGTATAGTGAGGCATCAAATATCATAAAAATGTCATAGTATAATTAGGCATAAAAACATCAAAAAACATCACAGCATACTAA
>NW_019500540.1:0-399 GCF_002814215.2 Seriola lalandi dorsalis | reverse complement strand
ACGTCATGGTATAATAAGGCTTAAAAATGCCAAAAAACGTCATAGTATAATAAGGCATAAAACGTAATAGTATAGTAAGGCGTAAAAATGCCAAAAAAACGTCATAGTATAGTAAGGCTTAAAAATGCCAAAAAATGTCATAGTATAATAAGGCATAAAAATGCCAAAAAACTTCATAGTATAATGAGGCATAAAACGTCATGGTATAATAAGACATAAAAATGCCAAAAAACGTCATAGTATAGTAAGGCATAAAACGTAATAGTATAGTAAGGCATAAAAATGCCAAAAAAACGTCATAGTATAGTAACGCTTAAAAATGCCAAAAAACGTCATAGTATAGTAAGGCATAAAAATGCAAAAAAAACGTCATAGTATAGTAAGGCTTAAAAATGTAAA
>NW_019500539.1:0-1768 GCF_002814215.2 Seriola lalandi dorsalis | reverse complement strand
TACTCTTACCAATGATGCTGTAAATTAGAAATATTAATATTTTAATGCTCACAAGTTTGACCTACAGATGTTTTCATCATGACCAATCATGACCACAGATAATGGGTAAGAGGTTTTTCCAATTCTTTGTACTTCAAGGTGTGATTGTTACAATTGTAATGATCATCTTATAAAATCTAGTTATAGATGGTGGCTGATGAGTTGCTTACCAGTCTACACTCTGCAGGGATTGGTACTCAGGGATCTTTCGCAGGCTCCTCAATGTTGGTAGGTTCCCTCCTACATGGACTTCACAATCTGCTATAGTTGATGTAATCACACCACATTAAAAAAAAAATTGAGTTCACAGAGGGGATATGCTTCGAAAAGAACTAAAAAGCCAGGCCTAACTCAAACTATTAGTATATAAAGTATGAAGTTCATGTTGTTGTGCAAAGTAAAACCATTGTAATGGTGCTGTTCCAATGTCTCCATATGCTTCTATTGTAAAGTCATAGGGCAGGTTCAGATTTGGGAATAGGCAGACTTAACAAGTGTTTGACTGAGGCCTACGAAGAAGAGTATATTGACTTGTAATAATGTTTGCTGTCAAGATGAGTTCTAAATGAAAAATAGGGCCTATGACTTGTCCATCTAGCACAGCAGGAAGTGACATAAGTTTGACATTAAAGGTGAAGAGGTCACTTAAGTCCATCTTCTCAGTATGTAAAGCCAAAACACCCAACATCTACCGTTAAGAGCCTTTAATGTAAAAATCACTGAGTTGAGCTTTAAATGGCGTAAAAACCCAAGGGATGACTCCCAGAGAAGTAGCCATACAGGATCCTGAAGCACAACCATGTAGCACCTTCTCCAGGCTAGTTCTGTCAAAGGGCCATATATGAGCTACAAACCACCAGGCGTCTTCCTGTGATCACACAGTTCTATTTTAGAGCTATGATTCCATTGACATGATAATAAATACCTACGAGTGTGTAAAGATCACCAAAATCGATTTGCCCACCCCCTGAGGCTGAATAATTTTACCAAGATGTTGGCCAGTTTCTACAGCATAACTAACAGGCATGCAGGCAGGCTTTGCAAGTGTATGACTGAGGTGTACTCAACCCAATGAGAGTGTATATACTTACAATAATGATTGCTGTGAAGAGGAGGTCTAACTGAACACAAGAACCCATGACTTGTCCATCTAGCACGGCAGGAATTGACATAAGTTTGATATTAAAGGTGAAGAGGTACTTAAGCCCATCTTCTCAGTATGTAAAGCCAAAACACCCAACATCTACCGTTAAGAGCCTTTAATATGAAAATCACTGGGTTGAGCTTTAAATGGCGTCAAAACCCAAGAGATAACTCCCAGAGAAGTTACCATACAGAATCCTGAAGCACAACCTTCTAGCGCCTTCCTCGGGCTAGATCTGTTCAAGGACCATATCGGGGCTCCAAACCATGAGGGCTCAAACCAGCATCTTACAACTATCCCACCATGCTTTTTTTGTGCTGTACTTCAATTACATCATGATAAATAGCTACAATTGAGGAAAAATGACCAAATTGATTTACCCACTCCCTGGGGCCTAAGAATTTGACCAACACATTTGACAGTTTCTGCAGCAGAACAAACAGGCAGGCTTTGCAAGTGTATGACTGGGGCCTACTCAAGCAAATAAGAGTGTATGGACTCGCAATAATTGCTGTGAGGATGAGGTTTAACTGAACACTTGAACCCATAATTTGTCCATCTAACAGAGCAAAAAGTGACCAAAAT
>NW_019500538.1:0-330 GCF_002814215.2 Seriola lalandi dorsalis | reverse complement strand
TTTTATGTCTTACTATACTATGACCGTTTCGCCATTTTTATGCCTCACTATACTATGACGATTTTATGCCTTACTATACTATGACGTTTTTTGACATTTTTATGCCTTACTATAGTATGACATTTTTTGATATTTTTATGTCTTACTGTACTATGACTTTTTCGCCATTTTTATGCCTTACTATACTATGACGATTTTATGCCTTACTATACTATGACGTTTTTTGACATTTTTATGCCATACTATAGTATGACATTTTTTGATATTTTTATGTCTTACTGTACTATGACTTTTTCGCCATTTTTATGCCTTACTATAGCAATTTAATGC
>NW_019500537.1:0-324 GCF_002814215.2 Seriola lalandi dorsalis | reverse complement strand
CAGTATTGTGTGTGTGTGTGTGTGTGTGTGTGTGTGTGTTCTGTTTGACAGATCTGGATATGAGACCAAGGGATAGAGTAAACAACAGAGGCTCATTTCACTATCTGCTGGTTCATCCTGTCAGTCTCCTCAAAGTGCTGAGTCAGTCGACCAAGAGAGGCCACGTGTGCAAGACATCAACTGTAACTGGGCAACAAATACTCTGATGCTATTTTGACAAATCCATACATTTTGTCAAACATCCATATTTGTAATATGTTGGGTAGTCCTAAGCAACATCTCCATTGATTTAGCATTGTACTCCTATAACATTATTGGAATGAC
>NW_019500536.1:0-318 GCF_002814215.2 Seriola lalandi dorsalis | reverse complement strand
CAAAAAACATCACAGTACAATATGGCATAAAAATGTCAAAAAACGTCATAGTATAGTATGGCAAAAAATGTCCAAAAAACATCATAGTATTTTAAGGCATAAACGGTCATAAAAACATCATAGTATGATAAGGAATCAACTCACATAGTGTAGTAAGGCATAAAAATGCCAAAAAACCTTAGTTTAATAATGCATGAATTTATTAAAAAACGTCATAGTATAGTATGGCAAAAAATGTCAAAAAAAATCATAGTATTTTAAGGAATAAAATGTCATAAAAACATCATAGTATGATAAGGAATCAACTCACATAGTGTA
>NW_019500535.1:0-318 GCF_002814215.2 Seriola lalandi dorsalis | reverse complement strand
GTTACATGATTATTTACTTTGACAGACAGTCATGTTGTTTAACGCGCGCGCGCGTGTGTGTGTACTTTAAATGTTTTTAACAAAACTCCTGGTTACAGGTAATTTAACAGGTTATAAAACCTTTAACACGTTAAAAACTATCAAAACCTAAAACGTCTTGATAACTCGATAGAAGTTTATAGTTTAAACCGTGTTTTATTAAAACACTGGTAATAATGTAAAAACACTAAACAATGAGTGGAGGCGTGTGTGTGTGTGTGTGTGTATCCGTGTTAAAGTGCCTGAAGTCAGCACGATATAAAAGCAGAGGAGACATTA
>NW_019500534.1:0-318 GCF_002814215.2 Seriola lalandi dorsalis | reverse complement strand
AAAAACATCATAGTATAGTAAGGCATAAAAAGCCATAAAAACGACATAGTATAGTAAGGCATAAAAAGTCATATTATAGCAAGACATAAAAAGTCATAAAAACATCATAGTATAGTAAGGGGATAAAAAGTCATATAAGTGGCATAGTATAGTGAGGAATAAAAAGTCATAAAATACGGCATAGTATAGTAAGGCATAAAAAATAGAAAAAACAGCATGGTATAGTGAGGCATAAAAAATCAGAGTATTGTAAGGCATAAAAAGTCATAAAAACGTCATTGTATAGTAAGGCAAAAACGGTCATAGTACAGCAAGACA
>NW_019500533.1:0-472 GCF_002814215.2 Seriola lalandi dorsalis | reverse complement strand
AAAATAAAGGTACAAGTACCTCAAAATTGTACTTAAGTACAATACTTTCAAATTAAATTTACTTTAATTTGGGAATGTGAAAGCAGTAGTGGTTGAAAAGATGGATGTACTTTGCCGGGATGCTGGTGTAGTTTCCAGTGTGATTCCTGGTGTAATTTCTGGTGTAGTTCCTGGTGAGGTTTCTGGTGTGATTCCTGGTGTAGTTAACGGTGTGATTCCTGGTGTAATTTCTGGTGTAGTTCCTGGTGAGGTTTCTGGTGTGATTCCTGGTGTAGTTAACGGTGTGATTCCTGGTGTAGTTTCCAGTGAGGTTTCTGGTGTGATTCCTGGTGTAGTTTCCAGTGAGGTTTCTGGTGTGATTCCTGGTGTAGTTAACAGTGAAGTTTCTGGTGTGATTCCTGGTGTAGTTAACAGTGTGATTCCTGGTGTAGTTTCCAGTGAGGTTTCTGGTGTGATTCCTGGTGTAGTTAAC
>NW_019500532.1:0-318 GCF_002814215.2 Seriola lalandi dorsalis | reverse complement strand
AGTTCCTGAGCACATTAAGGACACCCACGTTGCCTTAAAGGAATAGTTCAGGTTATTTGATGTGGGGTTGAGTGAGGTAGTCATGCATAGTCAGTGTGTTACCTGCAGTAGATTCAGATCAGTGCGCTGCCGGTTTAGAGAAGCAGCCAGGAGCACCAGTACACTGGCAGAGCTATGTGCTGCTGTGGGCGGGGCCTGCTGAAAAAATGTTTGAGACACAGAAAGAAAACACCCACCAAAACAATCCAATATCTGTTTAAATGTACAGAATATTTTCAGCGGTAAAATATAATAATATAATTAAAAAAAAAAAAAAAA
>NW_019500531.1:0-318 GCF_002814215.2 Seriola lalandi dorsalis | reverse complement strand
GTGTCTGCACTGTGATCTGAAACAAGGGAAGCAGCATCATGGACACGTGTCACAGATTCGTGGTCACCTGATTGAGATCCGATCACGATGTGCAGCTGACCCGCTTCAGACGTCGCTTCTCCCTTCCATCATGTATTCTTCATGGATTTCCACCTGTATCAACATGTTGTTTTTGTCTGATGCAGACACAGATCACATGTTAATATCATGTGTAAGGAGAAATACTTTTTTTCCGCTGGACTTTCTTATAAAAATATAAGTAAAAAATCTACAATAACACCTTTTTTTTTTTTTTTTAAATGCTACAGAAAACACAAC
>NW_019500530.1:0-470 GCF_002814215.2 Seriola lalandi dorsalis | reverse complement strand
TATAGTAAGGCATAAAAATGTCAAAAAAACGTAATACTATGATAAGGCGTAAAAATGTCAAAAAATGTCATAGTATAGTAAGGCATAAAAACATCATAGTATAGTAAGGCATAAAAATGTCAAAAAAACGTAATACTATAATAAGGCATAAAAATTTAAAAAAATGTAATACTATAATAAGGCATAAAAATGTAAAAAAATGTCATAGTATAGTAAGGCATAAAAATGTCA
Source organism: Seriola lalandi dorsalis (assembly GCF_002814215.2). Lineage (NCBI taxonomy): Eukaryota > Metazoa > Chordata > Actinopteri > Carangiformes > Carangidae > Seriola > Seriola lalandi. The sequence continues at coordinate 239 of NW_019500530.1, read as the reverse complement.
AAAAAAGTCATACCATAATAAGGCATAAAAATGTCAAAAAAAGTCATACTATAATAAGGCATAAAAATGTCAAAAAATGTCATAGTATAGTAAGGCATAAAAACATCATAGCATAGTAAGGCATAAAAATGTCAAAAAAACGTAATACTATAATAAGGCATAAAAATGTAAAAAAATGTCATAGTATAGTAAGGCATAAAAATGTCAAAAAAACGTAATACTATAATAAGGCATAAAAA
>NW_019500529.1:0-318 GCF_002814215.2 Seriola lalandi dorsalis | reverse complement strand
TTATGACCTTTTATGCCTTAATATACTATGATGTTTTTTTGACGTTTTATGCCATACTATACTATGACGTTTTGTGGCATTTGTATCCCTAATTATATCATTTCGTCTCATGCCTTCACATACTATGACGTTTTTATGACCTTTTATGCCTTAATATACTATGATGTTTTTTTGACGTTTTATGCCATACTATACTATGACGTTTTGTGGCATTTGTATCCCTAATTATATCATTTCGTCTCATGCCTTCACATACTATGACGTTTTTATGACCTTTTATGCCTTAATATACTATGATGTTTTTTTGACGTTTTATGC
>NW_019500528.1:0-880 GCF_002814215.2 Seriola lalandi dorsalis | reverse complement strand
TATAACTTTTTAGGCCTTACTATTCTATGACGTTTTTATGCCTTACTATACTATGAAGTTTTTATGACTTTTTAGGCCTTACTATTCTATGACGTTTTTATGCCTTACTATACTATGAAGTTTTTTTGACTTTTTATACCTTACTATACTATGATGACTTTTTATGCCTGACTATATTATGAAGTTTTTATGACTTTTTATGCCTTACTATACTGTGATGTTTTTATGCCTTACTGTACTATGTTGTTTTTATGACTTTTTATGCCTTACTTTTCTATGAAGTTTTTATGACTTTTATGCCTTAATATACTATGACACTTTATGACTTTTTATGCCTTACTATACAATGACGTTTTAATGCCTTACTATACTATGAAGTTTGTATGACTTTTTAATCCCTACTATACTATGACGTTTTTATAACTTTTTATGCCTTACTATACTATGTTGTTTTTATGACTTTTTATGCTTACTATATCTTGATGTTTTTATGACTTTTTATGCCTTTCTATACTATGACGTTTTTATGACTTTTTATGCCTTACTATACTATGAAGTTTTTATTACATTTATAGCTTACTATACTATGACTTTTCATGCCTTATTGTAGTATGACCTTTTTTTTCCTTACTATACTATGTTGTTTTTATGATTTTTTAATCCCTACTATACTATGACGTTTTTATAACGTTTTAAGCCTTTCTATACTATGAAATTTTCATGACTTTTTATGCCTTACTATTCTATGACGTTTTTATGCCTTACTATACAATGTTGTTTTTATGACTTTTTATGCCTTACTATATCATGATGTTTTTATGACTTTTTATGCCTTACTATACTATGACGTTTTTATGCCTTACTATACTATGACGTTTTT
>NW_019500527.1:0-318 GCF_002814215.2 Seriola lalandi dorsalis | reverse complement strand
TGCTCTGGATCTACTCTAGTCACTCAACTGTATGGAGCAGATATTAAAGGAACAGTTCAGGTTGACGTGGGAGTTGTGTGAGGTAGTCATACAGTAGATTCTGGGTTAAAAACGCCCATTGAAACACACTGAACTACCATATTCCTACACACAAGTGCACCTACAGAGCACACTTTTTACACCGCTTTCTGATTCACTCAGCTGACCTGCGGCTGCATCCCGATCCTGGGAGGCCGTTTAACTCAGACCCAGGGGAATCATCACTCTCTGCCTCCACAGGCACATTCTCCAGCTATAAGTAAAAACCACAAAAAGGCA
>NW_019500526.1:0-318 GCF_002814215.2 Seriola lalandi dorsalis | reverse complement strand
GTTTTCTGGTGGAAACTTTGAGTATTTTGTGTTGCTCTTATTATTATTATTATTATTATTATTATTATAAAATATATTATCATAAAAAAAACATCTAAATCACAGTTTATCAATTAAGAAAAACAAAAAACTAAACACATTAGCACAACATACAAAAGAAAACAGAAAAAAAGTAAATGATGCCGCAGCTGCTACAAAAAAATACTCAGATAAACGAGGCCACAAGATACAAAACTCAAGTCGTCTGTTTCACCAAATGAGAATGAATGTCAAGTTTATAAGAGAAGATATTGTATTTAGCAACACTATTTGAGTATT
>NW_019500525.1:0-431 GCF_002814215.2 Seriola lalandi dorsalis | reverse complement strand
TAGTATAGTAAGGCATAAAAAAGTCGTAGTATAGTAAGGCATAAAAAAGTCATAGTATAGTAAGGCACAAAAAAGTCATAGTATAGTAAGGCATAAAAGGTCATGAAAAAGTCATAGTATAGTAAGGCATAAAAAAGTCATAGTATAGTAAGGCATAAAAAGTCATGAAAATGTCATAGTATAGTACGGCATAAAAAGTCGTAGTATAGTAAGACATAAAAAAGTCATAGTATAGTAAGGCACAAAAATGTCATAGTATAGTAAGGCACAAAAAAGTCATAGTATAGTAAGGCATAAAAAGTCATGAAAATGTCATAGTATAGTAAGGCATAAAAAAGTCATATTATAAAAAAGTCAAAGTATAGTAAAGCATAAAAAGTCTTAAAAACGTCATAGTATAGTAAGGCATAAAAAAGTCACAGGATAGTAAG
>NW_019500524.1:0-318 GCF_002814215.2 Seriola lalandi dorsalis | reverse complement strand
AAGCTTCTGTTCAAACCCCAGCTGACTTTTTCGTTTCATCTATTAAATAGTAATTAATTCTTTGTCATTCTTGACCGATAGAAGAAACTTCTGACAGGTGCTTTTTTTTTTTTACCTTATAAAGATATTAGATTAAACCAGAATTACATTTTGCGATTACTAAATGAGTTACATGTCAAACTCTAAAAGAATGTTAAGTGAATGCATCCAGTTGAAATGATCAAGTGAATTCTGAATTTCTTTAATCATAAAATAACAAAGGAGACATGGAAAGACCCATCTGGCATTTTCCAAGTGGAGCTGTGTACTTTTTTTTTT
>NW_019500523.1:0-498 GCF_002814215.2 Seriola lalandi dorsalis | reverse complement strand
AAAACATTATAGTATGCTAAAGCAACAAAGGAAAGAGTATTTTAATGCATAAAAATGCCAAAAAAACATTATAGTATAGTATGTCATGAAAATGTCAAAAAAAACAGAATAGTGTATTAAGGCATAAAAAGTCATAAAAACGTCATAGTACTGTACAGAATAAGATTACATAGGATAGGGAGGCATAATAATGCAAAAAAACATCATAGTATAGTATGTCATAAAAATGTCAAAAAACGTCATAAATGGCATAAAACGTCAAAAATACAGCATAGTATATTATGGCATAAAAGGTCATAAAAACATCATAGTATGCTAAAGCATCAAAGGAAATAGTATTTTAATGCATAAAAATGCCAAAAAAACATTATAGTATAGTATGTCATGAAAATGTCAAAAAACGTCATAGTATAGTATGGCATAAAACGTCAAAAAAAACAGCATAGTATATTATGGCATAAAAGGTCGTACAAATGTCATATTATGGTAGAGAATAAG
>NW_019500522.1:6352-6845 GCF_002814215.2 Seriola lalandi dorsalis | reverse complement strand
CTATCATGTTTTTCTTCATGGTGTTTCCACTGATGAAATATTCAAAGCTCAGACTCCATCAAATGTTCTGCTGCATCATTTTATTCCCATTTCCCCAAAGTTCAGTGGCACATGTTTGGTGTCTTTGGAAACTCCCATTTCAAATAAAGTTGTGCTTTGAATGATGAGTGTGTAAAGACGAAGCCAGCGGAGGGTCCTGAAAAGTTTCACACTGAAGTTTCTTCTTCACTTGTACATTTCCTGCAGTTGTATATTGTTTCTTCTTCTCTTCTTCACTTGTACATTTCTTGCAGTTGTATATTGTCTCTTCTTCTCTTCCTGGTTCTGGCTGTTAAACATTTGAGTGTAAATCACACTGAGTTCACCTTTAATGAAATGTGCTGTATAAATTGAATTAGTTTCTTCCTCTGCTGCTGCTGCTGCTGTGATGAATCAAACTTGTATTCTGCTGCCCTCTGGTGGCTGCAGCCACACACTGCTCCACACCAGGCGT
>NW_019500522.1:0-568 GCF_002814215.2 Seriola lalandi dorsalis | reverse complement strand
TGGAGCAGTGTGTGGCTGCAGCCACCAGAGGGCAGCAGAATACAAGTTTGATTCATCACAGCAGCAGCAGCAGAGGAAGACATTGATTCAATTTATACAGCACATTTCATTAAAGGTGAACTCACTGTGATTTACACTCAAATGTTTAACAGCCAGAACCAGGAAGAGAAGAAGAGACAATATACAACTGCAAGAAATGTACAAGTGAAGAAGAGAAGAAGAAACAATATACGACTGCAAGAAATGTACAAGTGAAGAAGAAACTTCAGTGTGAAACTTTTCAGGACCCTCCGCTGGCTTCGTCTTTACACACTCATCATTCAAAGCACAACTTTATTTGAAGTGGGAGTTTCCAAAGAAACCAAACATGTGCCACTGAACTTTGGGGAAATGGGAATAAAATGATGCAGCAGAACATTTGATGGAGTCTGAGCTTTGAATATTTCATCAGTGGAAACACCATGAAGAAAAACATGACAGACACAATAGATGATATTATAAGACAGAAAAAAAAAAAAAAAATTCAAGTCCATAGAAATTCACTCATATTATTGAAGTGAATGAAATA
>NW_019500520.1:0-376 GCF_002814215.2 Seriola lalandi dorsalis | reverse complement strand
CTGCTTTACAGTATAGTAACAGAACCACTAGCACAAGCAATACTACAAGACAAACATATTTTAGGAATAAACACACCAGCAAACAGAACAGTTAAAATAACCCAGTATGCAGACGACATAACCATCACAGTGAAATCAGGGGAATGTATAGACAGAATTTTAGATCACTTCAAAACATACAGTGCAGCATCAGGAGCCAAAATCAATATTCACAAATCAGAGTTAGGAACATTAGGACAGGATCAAAACATTGTAAATAAATGGGGTTTTTGTGTTAACAATGGGTGCAGGAAGATACTGGGCGTGTATATAGGGGGGCACGAGGGTGAGGATAGGGACAGAGGGTGGAGGGAAGTTTTAGGGAAAATACAGAATA
>NW_019500519.1:0-318 GCF_002814215.2 Seriola lalandi dorsalis | reverse complement strand
CACACACACACACACACACACACACACACACACACACACACACACACACACACACACACACACTCGTGTCCTGTGGAATAGATTAGATCTGACATCCCACAATGCACTGCAACATGAGCCTGGCAGGATTGTGGGCTGAGAGGGAGAGAGAGAGAGAGAAAGTGTCTGGCAGCTGGCCAGGGTGAGATGATGGGATGGATCGCCATGACGACACAGCCGACCCTCCAATCTGGACTGTGAAGAGCCGAGTGTTTGCGTGCAGTGTGTGTGTGTGTATTTCTGTGTGTGTGTGTGTGTGTGTGTGTGTGTGTGTGTGTG
>NW_019500518.1:0-448 GCF_002814215.2 Seriola lalandi dorsalis | reverse complement strand
TAGGACGTTATAGTATAGTGAGGCTAAAAAGTCACAAAAATGTCACAGTGTAGTAAGGCGTAAAAAGTCATAGTATAGTAAGGCATAAAAATTCGTAAAAAATTCATAATGTAGTAAGGTATAAAAAGTAATAAAAACGTCATAATACTGTAAGGCATAAATAGTCAAAAAAACGTCATAGTATAGTAAGGCATAAAAATTCATAAAAACGACATGGTATAGTAAGGCATAAAAGGTTACAGTATAGTACGGCTTAAAAAGTCATAAAATGTCATATTATAGTAAGGCATAAAAAGTTATAGTATAGTAAGGCTTAAGAAGTCATCAAAACGACATAGTATAGTAAAGCATAAAAAGTCATAGTATAGTAAGGCATAAAAAGTCATAAAAACGACATAGTATAGTAAGGCATAAAAAGTCATAAAAATGTCACAGTATAATATGGCAT
>NW_019500517.1:0-390 GCF_002814215.2 Seriola lalandi dorsalis | reverse complement strand
GTATCAATGTTTGTTTGCATGTATGAAACAGTCAGGAGTTCTTATCTGTGTGTGTGTGTGTGTGTGTGTGTGTGTGTGTGTGTGTGTGCGTGTGTGTGTGTGCGTGTGTGTGTTTGTGTGTGTGCGTGTGGGTGTGTGGGTGTGTGGGTGGGGCCTGTTTACTTCCAGGGGTCAAACACAGTTTATTCCATCATATTTCTCTGCAGCTTGAATTCTTAGTTTTTCGTGTTTTATTTCTTTATTGCTAAAGAACCAATCAAAACCAAAGAATCCTGGTGTAACTGTTTTTAACTTGTTCAATTGTTAGTTTGTTTTTTGTTTTGTGTTTTATTTTTGGCGACAGCCAGAGCGGCGGCCATATTGTTGTCAAGTTGTCCTTCCGTCCCCATT
>NW_019500516.1:0-396 GCF_002814215.2 Seriola lalandi dorsalis | reverse complement strand
GTATAGTAAGGCATAAAAAGTCATAGTATAGTAAGGCATAAAAAGTCATAGTATAGTAAGGCATAAAAAGTCATAAAAACGTCACAGTATAGTAAGGCATAAAAAGTCATAGTATCGTAAGGCATAAAAAGTCATAAAAACGTCATAGTATCGCAAGGCATAAAAAGTCATAAAAACGTCATAGTATAGTAAGGCATAAAAAGTCATAAAAACATCATAGTATAATAAGGCATAAAAAGTCATAAAAACGTCATAGTATAGTAAGGCATAAAAAAGTCATAAAAACGTCATAGTATCGCAAGGCATAAAAAGTCATAAAAACATCATAGTATAGTTATGATTAAAAAGTCATAAAAAGTCATAGTATAGTAAGGCATAAAAACGTCATAGTATAGT
>NW_019500515.1:0-318 GCF_002814215.2 Seriola lalandi dorsalis | reverse complement strand
TTTTTTTTTTTTTTTTTCATTGTTGCCTCCATCCTCCTTCTCCTCCTCCTCCTCCTCCTCACATCACTTTCTTCCCTTTAAATCACCCAGCTCCCCTCCCCACCCCTCTCTGCTGGACAGCGGGGGGGCTAGAAATTCTCTTTGGAAATTCTCTTTGCCTCCTCGACTCTGACCTGAATCTCACTGGGACTCACAGTAACAGCTCGGAGAGAGAGAGAGAGAGAGAGAGGGAGAGAGAGATAGAGAGGGAGAGAGAGAGAGAGAGGGAGAGAGAGAGAGAGAGAGGGAGAGAGAGATAGAGAGGGAGAGAGAGAGAGA
>NW_019500514.1:0-318 GCF_002814215.2 Seriola lalandi dorsalis | reverse complement strand
CACACACACACACACACACACACACACACACACACACACACACACACGCTGAGATGACACATTTGCAAAGTCACAAATGTTAAATGTTTAGACCAGAGCATGTTGGCATAAAGTCATGTGCTCATTTAAATTCCAGACACACACAAAAGGTCCCTGTTAATAAGATGATGGCGGTAAGTTCTCCCTCTGCATTCCCTCTAATTAATCATGTAAGCACTAATTAATCATCTGTGGAGCAGCCAGTGGAAGACAAACCGTCAGCTTTCTTTAGACTGGAGCTTTTAATCCGAAGTGATGTCACAGAAGAGAGAATGAGCA
>NW_019500513.1:0-318 GCF_002814215.2 Seriola lalandi dorsalis | reverse complement strand
TCTCCTTGCTCCTCTCCTCACTCCTCTCCTTGTTCCTCTCCTTGTTCCTGTCCTCGCTCCTCTCCTTGCTCCTATACTTGCTCCTCTCCTCACTCTTCTCCTCACTCCTTTCCTCACTCCTCTCCTTGTTCCTGTCCTTGCTCCTCTCCTCGCTCCTCTCCTCGCTCCTCTCCTCGCTCCTCTCCTCGCTCCTCTCCTCGTTCCTGTCCTTGCTCCTGTCCTTGCTCCTCTCCTCACGCCTCTCCTCGTTCCTCTCCTCGTTCCTCTCCTTGCTCCTCTCCTCACTCCTCTCCTCGCTCCTCTCCTCGCTCCTCTCCT
>NW_019500512.1:0-416 GCF_002814215.2 Seriola lalandi dorsalis | reverse complement strand
TCTGTTCCTATTTTACATTATAATGTGTGTGTATAATATGTGTAGCTGTACTACTGCTATAATTCCCTCTGCAGTGACTTCAGGATACCTTTAAGTGGCAGAGCTCCTCCTCGCAATGGCACCAGGTCTTATCTCCACTTTTGTAACACTAAGGCAAAAAGAGACTCACGACACAGCTTTAATGAATATTATAAACTGAAAATGCCAGCATAACGAATGTCTTCACCATTTCTATTTTAATTGAAGTTAAAGCTCCATATTTTCCTCTTCTTCTGTGTTTTATTTGAAGTGTTGATCCATAAGAAGATATATTTGTGGTTTTAAGAACCAAAAACCATCTCAGTGTAGTTTTACATCTCCTCTCTCAGGCTTCTCTCTGGAGCTCTAGTAACAACAGGTCGGTGAGCCAATCAGAA
>NW_019500511.1:0-318 GCF_002814215.2 Seriola lalandi dorsalis | reverse complement strand
CAAAATACTCAGGTGATCCCAACACATGTCGCCAATTTATTACACAGTGCCAGTTAACTTTCAACGCTCAACCCCTTAGTTATGCCAGTGAAGGTGGCTTACCTGGTTAACCTGTTGGAGGGTCCTCCACTACGCCCTTACAACGCCCTCTTTGAGCAAAACTCCCCTTTGCAGGGGAGCTCAAGCGGGTGTATGACCATCCCATGCGGGACCAGCAAGCCGGTTTGCAGCTGTCCAGGATCCGCCAAGGACGGCTTTCGGTCCGGGAGTTTGTAAGCCATTTCCAAAGTGCTGCAGTGGAGTCGGGCTGGAACGAGG
>NW_019500510.1:0-318 GCF_002814215.2 Seriola lalandi dorsalis | reverse complement strand
CCTCCTCCTAACGAGGAAGTGCCAACCTGTCTGCTCTGCTTACTGCAAAATGAAGGAGTCATTTGCCTCTACCTCCCCCCCAGCCGAGGCAGCGACTGTGACATGTGAACAGGTGGAGCCACAGGGCCGGGAAGGAGCTGAGAGAAATGGCATGCCTATCAATTAGCTCCGCTTTGTCAGATGCATGCTGGAAGAAAGGCAGAGACAGAAACAGGAAATGAAAAATAGATTGGAGTGTGTGCGGAGAGAGAGAGAGAGAGAGAAAGATGATGCACAGTGAATCTGATTAGTTGACGAGAACCAAACAAAGTGACAAAA
>NW_019500509.1:0-454 GCF_002814215.2 Seriola lalandi dorsalis | reverse complement strand
GCATGTGACGCTTCACAAGAAAGATTTAAGGAGGCGAATATTAAAATTCAGATGATGAGTATTTGGACAGTTAACACATTTCAGGCTCTGAGCTTCAGCAATAAAACAATGGATCCTTCATTAACGTTCAAGTTTGAGTAGGTTCATGTATGTAAAAGTAAACGTAGTTGTTCAAAAGCAGCTCCCCAACAGTTTTCAACTACGTCCTCAATTTCACACATTGACCCAACATGGTCCAGCCATTTATTAGGTCTGTGTCCATGTGTAGTGTGATTATAGATCAGCTCTAGCTTCTATATTAATACTGTGAAAGTATCAAAGCCTCAGTCCACAGAGAAATGCACACAGCCTGTATTCAGAAACTGAGCCTTAAAACCAGCCGTCAGGACTTCTGGAACTTTGTGATGTCACAACAAAGCAGTCACCAAGCCCCGCCCACCTGGACCCCCCATCC
>NW_019500508.1:0-451 GCF_002814215.2 Seriola lalandi dorsalis | reverse complement strand
ATCCAGTGAGCAGCAGCTCAGTGTTGATGACAGAGGTCAGTGGTCTACGGCTACGGTCACTCAGATAACCACTCTGTACAACTGTACTGAGCAGAGAAGCTTCAGAGTGAACAACACGTCCAACCTACAACAGCAGAGACCACATCAGGTTCCACTTCCTGTCACCAAGACCAGAAACCTGAGGCTGCAGTGGACACAGACTCACCACCTGATGGATCTGGATTTGTGCTGAGTCAGCAGATGGTCAAGTCAGAGTCTGAATCCATGGAGACAACCTGCCTTGTGTCAACAGTCCAGGCTGGTGGTGGTGGTGTGATGGTGTGGGGAACGTACCAATCAATCATGGTCTGATTGTCTCAGTCTATCTGAGTATTGTTGCTGACTATGTTCATCCCTTCATGGCCACAGTTCACCATCTTCTAATGGCTCCTTCCAGCAGGATCATGCTCCA
>NW_019500507.1:0-318 GCF_002814215.2 Seriola lalandi dorsalis | reverse complement strand
AGTTTACTAAAGATGATTAATACACTGACGGGCCGAGGAGTTTTAGTTTCGGAGCCTGGCTGGTAAATTTTAGTTGCCAAAGTTGACACTTTACTAAAGTGAAATAATTGTTACTGAAATAATAACGATTTAATAACGAGGGCAAATATTTGACATTAAAATGGTAAAAGGTTCAAATTTATGTGACACAAAAATTTGCATGTCTTCATTCTGTGTTTTTATATTCCTGCACATGAATAGAGCCATAATTATTTTCATTATTGATTAACGCAGTGATTTTTGTTTTCGATAAATCAGTTAATTGTTTGGTCTCTGAAA
>NW_019500506.1:0-318 GCF_002814215.2 Seriola lalandi dorsalis | reverse complement strand
AAGTGAGAAACCAGTCTCAGGTCACATGGTGCACAATAGAACAAACCTCATATAGACAGAATAACAGAAGCTGTGAGTGAAGTCGTCCTCAGCTGCAGGAGACTCACCGTCAGTGATGCCTTGCTCTGTGTCTCAGGCAGTGTTGGCAGTGATCATTGTGGTGAACCTGCAGGGGATACTGGCTCAGTTCAAAGACGTGTGTGTGCTCTGGAAGTCTGACAGATTAGACCTGGTGGGACACACACACACACACACACACACACACACACACACCTGACAGATACCTGGTTACCAACAGGATCTTCCTCTCATCACAGA
>NW_019500505.1:0-318 GCF_002814215.2 Seriola lalandi dorsalis | reverse complement strand
GTATACTATGACTTTTTTTTGCCTTACTATACTATGACTTTTTCATAACTTTTCACGCCTTATTACACTATGACTTTTTTATGACTATTTATGCCTTGCTATACTATGACTTTTTATGCCTTACTATACTATGACTTTTTCATGACTTTTAATGCCTTACTATACTATGACATTTTCATGACTTTTTATGCCTTACTATACTATGACTTTTTATACCTTAGTATACTATGACTTTTTTTTGCCTTACTATACTATGACTTTTTCATAACTTTTTATGCCTTACTATACAATGACTTTTTATGCCTTACTATACTATGA
>NW_019500504.1:0-318 GCF_002814215.2 Seriola lalandi dorsalis | reverse complement strand
TGGCAGGATGAGCTCTATGAAACTCCCTCACCATATCAGGGTCCAATATGAGGGACCGAGAGATCCAAGACCGCTCCTCTGGTCCATACCCCTCCCAATCGACCAAGTATTGCAGCCCCCGGCCCCTGCGGCAAACATCCAGGAGCCTGCGCACCGTAAACACCACATGATCATCAATGAGCCGGGGGGAGGAGGGGGAATGGCTGGAGGGCAAAGGTCACTGCTGTGGACAGGCTTTAACTGGAAAACATGAAAAGTGGGGTGGATACGGAGGGATTTGGGGAGCTCAAGGCGGACAGCAGAGGGATTGATTATCCT
>NW_019500503.1:0-318 GCF_002814215.2 Seriola lalandi dorsalis | reverse complement strand
ACACACACACACACACACACACACACACACACACACACACACACGCACATACACACACCGTCCCCATGTGTATCTATGTTGTTTTTCTCTTGTTGTTGGTTGTTGTGTAGGTCGTCCTCTCCTCTGTCTGCCATCTGGGAAGGCTCTTTCTCTCTCTCCATCCATTACAACCATCCTGGGACAGAAACCCTTCAACACCAGAATGACCCACAATCCCCACACACATAACATGTCTACAGAACATGTAGACACACACTTGCACACTTTCACACACACACACACACACACACACACACACACACACACACACACACACAC
>NW_019500502.1:0-318 GCF_002814215.2 Seriola lalandi dorsalis | reverse complement strand
TGTGTGTGTGTGTGTGTGTGTGTGTGTGTGTGTGTGTGTGTGTGTGTGTGTGTGCGTGTGTGTCGGGGGTGGAAGAGTAAAACGTACAAAGTGCTTCATTGTGTTTCCAGTGGTGCTGATAGGAGCTGCTGCCAGGCCTGAGCGTTCAGAGGCCGAGAGCTCGGAGGAGTTCAGAGGTGTTTAAAAGACGTCTGTGCAGAAGTTCAGCACAGCACCGTCAGTTCAGCACAGCACCGTCAGTTCAGTACAGCACCGTCAGTTCAGTACAGCACCGTCAGTTCAGTACAGCACCGTCAGTTCATTACAGCACCGTCAGTG
>NW_019500501.1:0-1177 GCF_002814215.2 Seriola lalandi dorsalis | reverse complement strand
TTATGCCTTACTATACTATGACGTTTTATGCCTCACTATACTATGACGTTTTTATGCCTTACTATACTATGACGTTTTATTGCTTACTATACTATTTTAGTTTTTACTTACATTATTTTGACATTTTATGTCTTACTATACCATGCTGTTTTATTTCTTACCATACTATGACGTTTTTATGTCTTTCTATAATTTCACTTTTTATGCATTACTATACTATGATTTTTTTTTACTTACAATATTATGACGTTTTATGCCTTACTATACTATGATGTTTCATGCCTTGGTATAATTTGATGTTTTTATGTCTCATTATACTATGATTTTTTTTTACTCAATTTACTATTACATTTTATGCCTTACTATACTATGACGTTTTATGCCTTACTATACTATTTTTTTTTTGACTTACTATATTATGATTTTTTTTTCCTTACTATACTATGACGTTTTTGACTTACTATACTATGATTTTTTTTTCCTTACTATACTATGACGTTTTATGCCTTACTATACTATGATGTTTTTATGACTTACTATACTATGATTTTTTTTTAACTTACTATACTATGACGTTTTTGACTTACTATACTATGGTTTTTTTGACTTACTATATTAAGACGTTTTATGCCTTACTATACTATGATCTTTTTATGACTTACCAGACTATGATTTTTTTTGACATACAATATTATGACATTTTATGCCTTACTATACTATGATTTTTTTTTACTTACAATATTATGATGTTTTATGCCTTACTATACTATGATTTTTTTGACTTACTATATTATGACATTTTATGCCTTACTATACTATGATGTTTTTATGACTTACTATACTATGATGTTTCATGCCTTGGTATAATTTGATGTTTTTATGTCTCATTATACTATGATTTTTTTTTACTTAAAATACTATGACATTTTATGCCTTACTATACTATGAGGTTTTATGACTTACTATACAATTTTTCTTTTTTGACTTACAATATTATGACGTTTTATGCCTTACTATACTATGATTTTTTTTTATGACTTACTATACTATGATTTTTTTTGACTTACAATATTATGACATTTCATGCCTTACTATACTATGACGTTTTTATGACTTACTATACTATGATTTTTTATGACTTACTATACTATGATTTTTTTTGACTTACTATACTATG
>NW_019500500.1:0-318 GCF_002814215.2 Seriola lalandi dorsalis | reverse complement strand
AGCGGACATCTGCGTCCACCTCAACAGGAAGGTGTTTAAGGAACACCCGGCGTTCCGGCTGGCCAGCGACGGCTGTCTGCGCGCCCTCGCCATGGAGTTCCAGACCGTCCACAGCGCGCCGGGCGACCTCATCTACCACGCCGGAGAGAGCGTGGACAGCCTCTGCTTCGTGGTGTCGGGGTCACTGGAGGTCATCCAGGACGACGAGGTGGTGGCCATTCTAGGTGAGAACTGAGAATCTGGATTATTTCACAAACAGAGAAAAACAGTGTTTTTACTGGAGATTCATTCGTTCATGTTTTGTTTTCTTTAATGTGT
>NW_019500499.1:0-318 GCF_002814215.2 Seriola lalandi dorsalis | reverse complement strand
TTGACACACTGCTGTGTTGTTGGGATCAATGTTGCACTGGGTGACAAGTTAAACACACACACTGTTGTTTATTAAGGGTCAAGCACAAATATACCTTCCTGCTGTTGTAAATGTTCACTAGGGCACCGAATTATTAATCCGCAACTGAAAATAGCCCCCCCCAACAAATTCATTATTAACTCATGTTTGAATATTGTTTGCTAAAAACTACATTGCCCAACTGTTTTATGGGGATTATTCAACTGTTTTTCAAAATAAAAGTATAGTTTCTTGAGCTGTTTTTTCAAGATTTACGTCTTCAAAAGGAATGAATTGGCT
>NW_019500498.1:0-537 GCF_002814215.2 Seriola lalandi dorsalis | reverse complement strand
TCATAGTATAGTATGGCATAAAATGTCAAAAAAAACATCATTGTATATTAAAGCATAAAAGGTCATAAAAACGTCATAGTATGGTAAGGAACAAAATGACATAGTATAATAAGGTAAAAAATTGCCAAAAAACGTCATAGTATAATAAGGCATAAAACATCAAAAAAACATCATAGTATATTAAGGCATAAAAGGTCACTAAAACATCATAATATGGTAAGGAACAAAAGGACATACTATAATGATGCTTAAAAATGTCAAAAAACGTCGTAGTATAGTCTGGCATAAAATGTCAAAAAACATCATTGTATATTAAAGCATAAAAGGTCATAAAAACGTCATAGTATGGTAAGGAACAAAATGACATAGTATAATAAAGTAAAAAATTGCCAAAAAACGTCATAGTATAATAAGGCATAAAACGTCAAAAAAAAAATATATATATATAATAAGGCATAAAACGTAAAAAAAAAATATATATATATAATAAGGCATAAAAGCTCATAAAAACATCATAGTATGGTAAGGACCAAAATG
>NW_019500497.1:0-318 GCF_002814215.2 Seriola lalandi dorsalis | reverse complement strand
AGGGTGAGGGTACAGAGGGTAAGGGTATTGGTGTACCTGACCCTGAGGGGCTCCAGGCTGTTGTGGTGGTTGTCGGACAGTGGTCGGCTTTTCAGTTGGCTCTGGCTGAGGGTACAGAGGGTGAGGGTACAGAGGGTAAGGGTATTTGTGTACCTGACCCTGAGGGGCTCCAGGCTGTTGTGGTGGTTGTTTGACAGTGGTTGGCTTTTCAGTTGGCTCTGGCTGAGGGTACAGAGGGTGAGGGTACAGAGGGTAAGGGTATTTGTGTACCTGACCCTGAGGGGCTCCAGGCTGTTGTGGTGGTTGTTTGACAGTGGT
>NW_019500496.1:0-378 GCF_002814215.2 Seriola lalandi dorsalis | reverse complement strand
AAAAAAATCATTGTTTAGCAAGGCTCAAAAATGTCAAAAAACATCATAATATAGTAAGGCATAAAAAGGTAAAAAAAATGTCAATGTATAGCAAGACATAAAATCGTCATAGTATAGTATGACACAAAAACATCAAAAAACCATCAAAATATATTAAGGCATAAAAATGTCAAAAATGTCATAGTATAGTGTGACAAAAAATGTCAAAAAACATCATAGTATAGTAAGGCTCAAAAACATCAAAAAATGGCATAGTATAGTAAGGCATAAAAACGTCATAGTATAGTAAGGCAGAAAATGTCAAAAAACATCATAGTATAGTAAAGCATAAAAAGTTATAAAAACATCATAGTATAGTAAGGCATAAAAATGTCATAG
>NW_019500495.1:0-352 GCF_002814215.2 Seriola lalandi dorsalis | reverse complement strand
TCAGTCTGTCTATTGATCAGTTTATAGAGTAGCTCACTATTTGGCAATCTGCTTGTTGATAGGTTTACAGAGTTGCTCACTATTTGGCAATTTGGCTGTTGATAGGTTTATAAAACATTTCACTATTTTGCAGTCTGTCTATTGATCAGTTTATAGAGTAGCTCACTATTTGGCAATCTGCTTGTTGATAGGTTTACAGAGTAGCTCACTATTTAGCAGTCTGTCTGTTGATAATTTTCTGAAGTAACTCACTATTTGGCAATCTGCCAGTTGCTAGATTTATTAAAGCAGTTCACTATTTGGCAGTCCGTCTTTTGAGAGGTTTATAAAGCAGCTCACTATTTGTCAGTCT
>NW_019500494.1:0-318 GCF_002814215.2 Seriola lalandi dorsalis | reverse complement strand
TCATATATATCATTTGAAGACTGTTCGCCCTGCCACACATCACACCGACGACATCGCGTCAAATAAAAGTCAGCTATAAATAACTGACCTGAATCAAACTAACCCACACCGTCCTAACTATCAGAGTCGAACTCCTGCAGCTCGGAGAGCGATCGACTCCTGATGCATCTCGTTAGCACGGCCCACTGGAGGCCTGTGCTACTTCAAACACCTCCATGCTGCTGCTGCTGCTGCTGCTGCTGCTGCTGCTGCTGCTCCTGAGCCCGCAGCCTGCCGCTGGCTATAAATAGAAACCAATCTGCAACCCCACCTAATGAG
>NW_019500493.1:0-1184 GCF_002814215.2 Seriola lalandi dorsalis | reverse complement strand
GGCAAAAAAGTCATAGTATAGTATGGCAAAAAATGTCAAAAAACACTATAGCATTTTAAGGCATAAAAGGTCATAAAAACGTCATAGTATGGTAGGGGATACAACTACATAGTAAAATAAGGCCTAAAAATGTTAAAAAACATCATAGTATAGTATGTCATAAAATGCCAAAAAACGTCATAGTATAGTATGGCAAAAAATGTCAAAAAAAAGTCATAGTATAGCATGGCATAAAAAGTCATTAAAAAGTCATAGTATAGCATTCCATAAAAAGTCATAAAAAATCATAGTATAGCATGGCAAAAAAAAAGTCATAGTATAGTACGGCAAAAAATGTCATAGTATAGTATGGCAAAAAATGTTAAAAAACACTATAATATTTTAAGGCATAAAAGGTCATAAAAACGTCATAATATGGTAGGGGATACAACGACATAGCAAAATAAGGCCTAAAAATGTTAAAAAACATCATAGTATAGTATGGCATAAAATGCCAAAAAAAGTCATAGTATAGCATGGCAAAAAAAAGTCATAGTATAGCATGGCGTAAAAAGTCATAGTATAGCATGGCATAAAAAGTCATAAAAAAGTCATAGTATAGCATGGCAAAAAAAGTCATAGTATAGCATGGCAAAAAAAAGTCATAGTATAGAATGGCAAAAAAAAGTCATAGTATAGCATGGCATAAAAAGTGATAGAAAAGTCATAGTATAGCATGGCAAATAAAGTCATAGTATAGCATGGCATGAAAAGTCATAAAAAAGTCATTGTATAGCATGGCAAAAAAAGTCATAGTATAGCATGGCAAATAAAGTCATAGTATAGCATGGCATGAAAAGTCATAAAAAAGTCATTGTATAGCATGGCATAAAAAGTCATAAAAAAGTCATTGTATAGCATGGCATGAAAAGTCATAAAAAAGTCATAGTATAGCATGGCATGAAAAGTCATAAAAAAGTCATTGTATAGCATGGCATGAAAAGTCATAAAAAAGTCATAGTATAGCATGGCAAAAAAAAGTCATAGTATAGCATGTCATAAAAAGTCATAAAAAAGTCATAGTGTAGCATGGCATAAAAAGTCATAAAAAAGTCATCGTATAGCATGGCAAAAAAAGTCATAGTATAGCATGGCATAAAAAGTCATAAAAAATGTCATAGTATAGTATGGCAAAAAAGTCATAG
>NW_019500492.1:0-454 GCF_002814215.2 Seriola lalandi dorsalis | reverse complement strand
ATTATATAGTAAGTTACAAACATGTAATAGTATAGTCAGGCGTTAAAAGTAAAAAAAAACACATAGTATAGTATGGCCAAAAATGTGAAAAAACGACATAGTATAGTATGGCAAAAAATGTGAAAAAATGACTCAGTATAATAAGGCATAAAAACTTCAAAATACTTCATAATATAGTAAGTTACGAAGATGTAATAGTATAGTAAGGCGTTAAAAGTCAAAAAAACCACATAGTATAGTATGGTCAAAAATTTGAAAAAACGACATAGTATAGTATGGCAAAAAATTCAAAAAAATGACTCAGTATAATAAGGAATAAAAACTTCAAAATACATCATAATATAGTAAGTTACAACGATGTTATAGTATAATAAGGCGTTAAAAGTAAAAAAACCACGTAGTATAGTATGGCCAAAAATTTGAAAAAACGACATAGTATAGTATGGCAAAAAAT
>NW_019500491.1:0-318 GCF_002814215.2 Seriola lalandi dorsalis | reverse complement strand
ATACTGGACTCTGTGGCTCCATTAAAGTCCATGCAGCCTAAAGTGAAACCAGAGCCCTGGTTCAGTGACAGAACTCGTGCAGCAAGACGGGAATGCCGCAAAGCCGAGCGCAGATGGAAGAAAAACAAGCTACAGGTTTCATTCCAAATCCTAGAAGATTGTTTGCAACATTACCAGAACACTGTTAAAGAGGCAAAAAGAGAATACTTGTCACATATTATTGTGTCTAATCGCCACAATTCCCATGTGTTATTTAAAACTATTGACTCTGTCCTAAATGCCCCTCAGTCTGTCTGTGTGGAAGCGTCCCCTGAGCTG
>NW_019500490.1:0-378 GCF_002814215.2 Seriola lalandi dorsalis | reverse complement strand
TGAAACACGTGAGTTGAAGCTGTTGGTCATGTGATCACACCTAACATCTGATACCTGGGTCCAGCTCTCACATCTGTCCTCTGCACATCTGTCCTCTGCTCTAACGTGACCGTGTCTCCTCGTCCGTCTCTCAGAACATCACAGAGGACTTCGCCGTGCGGCAGCTCTACGACTGTAACTGGATCGTGGTGAACTGCTCTTCTCCTGGAAACTACTTCCATGTTCTCAGACGACAGATCCTCCTGCCCTTCAGGAAGCCTGTAAGACACACACACACACACACACACACACAGACACAGACACAGACACATACACAGACACACACACACACACACACACACACACAGACACAGACACATGCACAGACACACACACACA
>NW_019500488.1:0-318 GCF_002814215.2 Seriola lalandi dorsalis | reverse complement strand
ATTAATTCATATATGTTTCTTTTTTCAATTCAAAACAGCTGTGTAACTTACATAGTATCTCAAATAATAGTAATACTTATTTTCAGAGATTATTATGAGATTAAATGGGAGGAAAAGAAACTGTTTTCTATCTCCAAGTCAAAATCTTTGGTCTTTTTTAGCATAGACAAACACATCTTCTGTCTTTTTTGTAACCTGTTGAAGAAATGTACTCTCTGCTTGTCTCTTGCTCTCTACACAGAAACAGGCACACAAACACACACACACACACACACACACACACACACACACACACACACACATACATACACACACACA
>NW_019500487.1:0-318 GCF_002814215.2 Seriola lalandi dorsalis | reverse complement strand
TGTTACAGCACCAGTGGAAGAGGGTTCAACATCAGGGCAAAGACAAATGAATATTTTCTGAAGGTGTAAATTCCGACATGGAGGTTCTGAGTTGTTCTGCTACAGAAAGACCATCAGTAGATTCTGGTGAGGAAACCCAAGATCCAACTTAGAATCAGCTCTAATGGTTCATCGTCATGAATATAAATCTATTAGAAACAGTAGAAACAGTGTCTTACTGTGTGTGTGAAGGTCCAGGTTCATTACTGAAGTTTAGAGGACGATCTTTGGACCGGTCACTCTTCATAGACCAACAGCTGGGGACTGGAGACTCTGCTC
>NW_019500486.1:0-341 GCF_002814215.2 Seriola lalandi dorsalis | reverse complement strand
GGTATTCTGCTTGTCATGAGTCTCAAACTAAATATTTTTTAAAAGAAAGTTGAATGTGTGACCATCAATAAGACTATTGCACCAATGCACACATGTACCTCTGAAATAACTTAAGCAATACATATCAATATCAACAGTTGTACAGTAAAGCTAAAGATGCCAACTCCAGTGACCAGAGCTAGATTTATGTATTTATACTGCTTATTCTCTTATTGATATGTAACACTACTGATGGTACTGCACAACCCAAGCAGCATCAACCAGCATTGAAACATATTAACTGGTGTTTGAACAATATATCAATAACTTCAACACCGCAATTTACTGTGCAAATCTTCAAA
>NW_019500485.1:0-370 GCF_002814215.2 Seriola lalandi dorsalis | reverse complement strand
AGGCATAAAAACGTCATATTATAGTATGACAAAAAACATCTTAATATAGTAAGGCATAAAAATGTGGAAAAAAAAGGTCATAGTATAGTAAGGCATAAAAATGTGGAAAAAATGTCATAGTATAGTAAGCTATAAAAATGTCATAATATAGTAAGGCATAAAAATGTGGAAAAAAAAGGTCATAGTATAGTAAGGCATAAAAATGTGGAAAAAATGTCATAGTATAGTAAGCTATAAAAATGTCATACTATAGTAAGGCATAAAAATGTCAAAAAACATCATAGTATAGTAAGGCATAAAAATGTGGAAAAAATGTCATAGTATAGTAAGGCATAAAAATGTGAAAAAAACGTCATAGTATAGTAAGGCA
>NW_019500484.1:0-318 GCF_002814215.2 Seriola lalandi dorsalis | reverse complement strand
TCCACTCTCCTGCTGTTTGAGTCTTTTTTTTCACCAGGGCTCTGTGTTCTCTGTGTTCTGTGTTCTGTGTTCTGTGTTCTCTGTGTTCTCTGTGTTCTGTGTTCTCTGTGTTCTCTGTGTTCTCTGTGTTCTGTGTTCTCTGTGTTCTCTGTGTTCTGTGTTCTGTGTTCTCTGTGTTCTCTGTGTTCTCTGTGTTCTGTGTTCTCTGTGTTCTCTGTGTTCTGTGTTCTGTGTTCTCTGTGTTCTCTGTGTTCTCTGTGTTCTGTGTTCTCTGTGTTCTCTGTGTTCTGTGTTCTGTGTTCTCTGTGTTCTCTGTGT
>NW_019500483.1:0-318 GCF_002814215.2 Seriola lalandi dorsalis | reverse complement strand
TGCACGGACAGCCACTTTAAAACTTCTCTCTCGAATGCTCTCTCTTTCGCTCTCTCATGATCAGTTTCTCAGTCACCCTCCTACTGTAGCTTTAAATGTGTCTTCGAGCGGCACAAATCTTGTACATTTGTCTCATCTCTCCCTCATCTGCTCTCGAATCTCTCATAACCAGCTCTTTACACTCTGCTTTGTATCACTTCAGCCAACAGTGGCTGGAAAGCAGGGATAGAAGTGGTGTGTTTGTGTGTGTGTGTGTGTGTGTGTCAAGTGGGCCTTGTATAGCAGTCCCAGCAGCAACAAGCTGTCATTAGACTGGGC
>NW_019500482.1:0-318 GCF_002814215.2 Seriola lalandi dorsalis | reverse complement strand
ACCAAAGGTCAGTAGTTTATTCAAGCAGCACAGTCGTCATGCAGTACAGTGCTCCGTGCAGGATTGTGCTGACTTGCTGTGCAAAGTGTGTGTTCCAGCAAAAACAGTGACTTTTCCAAATGACCTACTTACGTTTGGCTGGAACCTTTGGTTGACCTTGAAGCCCTTGAATGACACACGTGACAATGAAAACAAATTCATATTTCATGATCGCAGAAGCCCCACAAACCTCTCTGTCTCCCCTGCACACACACACACACACACACACACACACACACAGCGTCTTGCTCTACAGTCACAACTGCTCTACAGGGTCGA
>NW_019500481.1:0-318 GCF_002814215.2 Seriola lalandi dorsalis | reverse complement strand
TGATAGCATTATCTGATTTACTGGAGTAATACCTCATTGTAAAGCTTAGATTATTTTCTTTCCAACAAGTGTTATCTTTCCATCCTGTCACACACCTCCTGTTATTAACCAGACATTTAATGTGTTCAATTTTAGGCAGCTTTCAATGCTGGGTCATAGGTCAAATCTGGTCTCTATATTTAAGCTGGTATTTCTGGCTAGCATTACCTAATTTACTGGAGTAATGCCTCATTGTAAATGTAGCGCCCACAACAAGTTAACCTGGAGTTGAGGCTAGGGCTAGTGACTACAATGTAGCATCAATGTTGACCCATGATC
>NW_019500480.1:0-318 GCF_002814215.2 Seriola lalandi dorsalis | reverse complement strand
ATCAAATGACGTCATATGAAATGATGGGCAGATTCAGACTCTCAGGTCTTGGCAGTATTGTTTAGCTTGACATGATATCAGCAGCCATCTCCACTATGATCACAGGTGTTGATCAGATCGTTCTGCACAGTGGAGATTAACATGGAGATGCTTTTAGCTTTAGGACTTTAGCATTCCAGGTAGAACACAGGTGGTAACCTCCTTTACCTGGTGAACTGCCCCCCCACCCCCACCCTTTGTCTCACTGTTCACACCTCTGTGGCCTGTTGTTCACTGAGCTGATTTATAACTGGTAAAATGAGCCTTGTTGTAAAGTGT
>NW_019500479.1:0-424 GCF_002814215.2 Seriola lalandi dorsalis | reverse complement strand
ATAGTACAGTAAGGCATAAAAAGTCATAGTATAGTAAGGCATAAAACTTCATAAAAACGACAGATTATGGTAAGGTGCAAAAAAGTCATAGTATAGTAAGGCATAAAAAGTCATAGTACAGTAAGGCATAAAAAGTCATAAAAACGTCATAGTATGTTAAGGTACAAAACGTCATAGTATAGTAAGGCATAAAAAGTCATAAAAATGACATAGTACAGTAAGGCATAAAAAGTCATAAAAACGTCATAGTATGTTAAGGTATAAAACATCATAGTAAAGTGAGGCATAAAAAGTCATAAAAACGTCATAGTATAGTAAGGCATAAAAAGTGATAAAAAGTCATAGTATAGTAAGGCATAAAACTTCATAAAAACGACAGATTATGGTAAGGTGCAAAAAAGTCATAGTATAGTAAGGCATAAAA
>NW_019500478.1:0-318 GCF_002814215.2 Seriola lalandi dorsalis | reverse complement strand
CATAGTATAGTATGGCAAAAAATGGCAAAAAATGTCGAAAAAACAATGTATTATATTAAGGCATAAATGGTCATAACAATGTCATAGGATGGCAAGGAATCAAACAACATGGTATAATAAGACATAAAAATGCCAAAAAACATCACAGTACAGTAAGTCATAAAAATGCCAAAAAACGTCATAGTATAGTATGGCAAAAAATGGCAAAAAATGTCGAAAAAACAATGTATTATATTAAGGCATATATGGTCATAACAATGTCATAGGATGGCAAGGAATCAAACAACATGGTATAATAAGACATAAAAATGCCAAAAA
>NW_019500477.1:0-318 GCF_002814215.2 Seriola lalandi dorsalis | reverse complement strand
ATTTCTTATAAAGTAATGATAATTTTTTTTAGATTCTGACAAATGTAATGGAGTAAAAAAAAACACAATTTTCATCTGAAATGTAATGGAGTTATGTATGAAATAAGTACAAAGTAGCATAAAACACTCATGTATAATACAGGAAGCTCAAAATTGTACTTAATTACAGCACTTATTCCACCACTGCTCCTTTCACATATGCATAGAAACAAGTGCAGACTCTCGAGTGTAAGGAAATGGACTTTGAACTAAACACACACACACACACATACACACACACACACACACACACACACACACACACACACACACACACAC
>NW_019500476.1:0-318 GCF_002814215.2 Seriola lalandi dorsalis | reverse complement strand
GATAAGATTAATAATAAAATCTTACCTGTTTTATAAATTAATTCTCTCAGTAAGGCCTACCCTTAGTTTATGCTAATGGAGGCTGCATGCACAAAAAGAGAACTCAATATCCACTCCATAGACCAACCACATTACCCTGCACAACAACAACAACAACAACAACAACAACGACAACAACAACAACAACAACATTGTTTTTGTAGTCTTTTTTTAACTTTTGGTCGCTTTTAATTTTATGGTAAAGTCATCTGACTTCCTGCTTCATTGTGTCAAATTTGACGGTGATCACAAAATGGCCGCGCCCTCTGACGTCAGAGG
>NW_019500475.1:0-318 GCF_002814215.2 Seriola lalandi dorsalis | reverse complement strand
TTACTTACTTACTTACTTACTTACTTACTTACTTACTTACTTACTTACTTACTTACTTACTTACTTACTTACTAACTAACTAACTAACTATAATATCATATTTTTTTGCCTTATTACAATGCCATAAAAACATAGTGTAAATAATGCATACTGCTTGATTGTGAGACAGTATGATAAATATACACATTCTTAATAATCAGACTCCTCATGGTCAGTTTCTATGTTTGCTTGGTTTTGTCCCCTCCAATCCCCATCGCTTTTATTCAGCATTTGAATGTAGCTATTGTGCACTCAGTCCATGTTTTATTTCATTTAACA
>NW_019500474.1:0-318 GCF_002814215.2 Seriola lalandi dorsalis | reverse complement strand
ACTCAAGGTGGAGACTCAGTCAGTGTGACTGAGCTTTTCCCTTGAACTACCATTGAGGAATCCTGATAATCGTCCACTGGGACGCCCTGCGAACTTTTTCCTTTTGTTGTTGACATTTCTTTGAAGAAGTGTTTTCAGTGCCGCTGCTCTGTCGAGACGAGAGCTGGATTCTGTTCACAGACATTTTCTACACGACAAACAGAATTTCTGAAGAGGGGAAATTATGGTGCAAACGTGACAGTTAGTTACTGCTGCAGTTGTGCCGAAGGGTGTAGCAGCACTACAGTGTGTGTGTGTGTGTGTGTGTGTGTGTGTGTG
>NW_019500473.1:0-318 GCF_002814215.2 Seriola lalandi dorsalis | reverse complement strand
TATACTATGACGTTTTTTAACATTTTTAGGCCATACTATACTATGATGTTTTTTGACATTTTTATGCCATACTATACTATGACGTTTTTTTACCATTTTTAGGCCATACTATACTATGATATTTTTGGCCTTTTTTATGCCATACTATACTATGACATTTTTATGCCATACTATACTTTGACGTTTTTTAACATTTTTAGGCCATACTAACTATGATGTTTTTTGACATTTTTAGGTCATACTATACTATGATGTTTTTTGACATTTTTATGCTATACTATACTATGACGTTTCTTGACATTTTTATGCCATACTATA
>NW_019500472.1:0-318 GCF_002814215.2 Seriola lalandi dorsalis | reverse complement strand
TGTGTGTGTGTGTGTGTATGTGTGTGTGTGTGGACAAGCAAGCATTGAGAGATCCATTTTCAGAAATCAGCATCAGCTAATCAACAGTATCTTGACTCCATTGTGTGAAAATAATGAACTGCAAACTCGGATGCTCAATCATTTATATTAGAGACTCTGGTGATTTCATTATTTTATTCTGTCTCTAAAACTAAACTCTAAACATCTGAAACTATCCGTCAGCCACTTTACCATTCACTTCACATATGTGTCTCTGTGTGTGTGTGTGTGTGTGTGTGTGTGTGTGTGTGTGTGTGTGAGAGAGAGAGAGCTGTGCTG
>NW_019500471.1:0-318 GCF_002814215.2 Seriola lalandi dorsalis | reverse complement strand
ATCAGCTGGTTCTTCCTGTAACATCAGCTACACCTTCACACAGGACAGTGGAGTTTACTGGTGTGAGTCCAGAGAGGGAGCAACCAGTAACAGCATCAGCATCACTGTCACTGGTAAGATCAGACTGTGGAGTCAGTGTTGATGAAGCTGTGTGTAAATGGATGAAATGCTGTAGTTTGTCTGTGTGTTGAGGTGGAGCAGTGATCCTGCAGAGTCCTGTCCTCCCTGTGATGGAGGGACATGATGTCACTCTGCACTGTAAAACAAAGACCCCTCCCTCCAACCTCCCAGCTGCTTTCTATAAAGATGGCTCCCTCA
>NW_019500470.1:0-318 GCF_002814215.2 Seriola lalandi dorsalis | reverse complement strand
CCTGTCACAGTGTATAACATGTCCTGACAGCCGGCAACCAACTACAAAAACATTTTATAACTCACATTAATGCGTACAGCAGGAAAGGTTTTTAGGAAACTGAATACGATGCTTTTTAAAGCGCCTAAAGACCTGTACACACCCTGATGCAGTCTGAGTATTGAAGATGTTTAGACACAGCCTGGACATATGTCACAGTCATTGTCTCTGAATGTGATACGATATCTGGGTCATCAAAGGCTTTTTTCATGGCAGACATGAGATGTTGAAAACGACCTGTATCATTGCTAAATGACAAATTACAGTGTAAACAAAAAA
>NW_019500469.1:0-318 GCF_002814215.2 Seriola lalandi dorsalis | reverse complement strand
ACGTTGTTGTTTCTTGGTGATGATGAAGAATTGATGGATCAATTAATTCAGTCAGACTCTCAGTTCTAGCAGAAAGTGTCTCAGTGTAGCAGTCACATCCTGAACCCTGGTGGGAGCTGCAGGTATGGATGATCACATAAAAAGACTCTTCAACAACAAGCAGCTCTGTGCATGATGTCCTTCACATGTGACCTCTGACCTTGTCTGTGCTGATGTTACAACATGTGGATGCAGTGGAGAGACTTTCAGCTCTTTTGATTTTCTCCTTCTGGTGAACAAACTGAAGCATCAACATGTTCACATGAGTGCAGCAGTTTT
>NW_019500468.1:0-1218 GCF_002814215.2 Seriola lalandi dorsalis | reverse complement strand
CCATGATGTTTTTATGACCTTTTATGCCCTACTATACTATGACATTTTATGCTTTACTATACTATGACGTTTTGTGACATTTTATGCCTTACTATACTATGAGGATTTTACGAGATTTCATGCCTTCTTATACTATGACGTTTTTTTGACTTTTTATGCCTTACTATACTATGACGTTTTTACGACATTTCATGCCTTCTTATACTATGACATTTTTGGACTTTTTATGCCTTACTATACTATGACATTTCATACCTTATCATACTATGATGTTTTTTGACGATTTTTATGCCTTACTATACTATGATGTTTTTTGATGATTTTTATGCCTTACTATACCAGACGTTTTTATGAGTTTTTATGCCTTACTATACTATGACATTTTATGCCTTACTATGCTATGACGTTTTTACGACATTTCATGCCTTCTTATACTATGACATTTTTTGACTTTTTATGCTTTACTATACTATGACATTTTATGCCTTACTATACTATGATGTTTTTTGATGATTTTTATGCCTTACTATATTATGACGTTTTTATGACTTTTTATGCCTTACTATACTATGACGTTTTTTGACGTTTTATGCCTTAATATAACATGATGTTTTTATGACGTTTTATGCCTTACTATACTATGACATTTTTTGGCACTTTATGCCTTACTATAAAATGACATTTTTACAACATTTCATGCCTTATTATACTATGATGTTTTTTGACGATTTTTATGCCTTACTATACTATGACGTTTTTATGACTTTTTATGCATTACTATACTATGACGTTTTTTGACGTTTTATGCCTTGATATAACATTATGTTTCATGAAGTTTTATGCCTAACTATACTATGACATTTTTTGGCAATTTATGCCTTCTTATACTGTGATGTTTCTATGACTTTTTCAGCCTTGCTATACTATGACGTTTTTTGACGTTTGATGCCTTAATATACCATGATGTTTTTATGACCTTTTATGCCTTACTATACTATGACATTTTATGCCTTACTATACTGTGTTGTTTTTTGAGATTTTATGCCTTACTATACTATGACGTTTTTATGACTTTTTATGCCTTACTATACTGTGACATTTTATGCCTTACTATACTATGACGTTTTTACGACATTTCATGCCTTTTTATACTATGACGTTTTTTGACTTTTATGCCTCACTATACTATGATATTTCATGCCTTACTATACTATGACG
>NW_019500467.1:0-318 GCF_002814215.2 Seriola lalandi dorsalis | reverse complement strand
TGTGTGTGTGTGTGTGTGTGTGTGTGTGTGTGTGTGTCATACAGGGTGTGAATGGGGAGCTGGTCTGGGGCGATGTAGAGAGTTTCTCTCCTTGGCCAGCCATCATCCTCCCCTGTAAGGAACAGAAGCTGGTTCAAGGGAGGAGGCTGGTGGAGTGGTACGGACAGAAGGTGTGCTCTCAGGTGAGTCACACGTGCAATGGACAGATGATGGATGCAGAAATTCAGGGAATCTGAGTTTACACAGTAATCATGTACATAAATGCTTCCTCTACATTGAGACAGTATGTTTTTCACCTGCTTAGTTACTGATATTCTA
>NW_019500466.1:0-361 GCF_002814215.2 Seriola lalandi dorsalis | reverse complement strand
TAAGAGCTCTGCAACCAACTTTTGTGTGCCTGATTCTGTCCTCTCTCATGCTTGTACTCCAATCCTGCTGGCCTTCATCCTGATTGTAAGGGTTCACCATCATCCAAACCTTACAGACACACTGGAGAAAGACTCACTGATCTATGCTATATTGGTTTGCTATTTGCTGTTTCACTATCCAAACTGGGGCAGCATGGTGGTGCAGTGGTTAGCACTGTTGCCTAACAACAGGAAGGTTCTGGGTTTGACCCTGCCATGTTCTGTGTGGTGTTTACATGTGGGTGGGGATTTTGTCCTGGTACGACTTCCTCCAACAGGCCAAAGACAAGCATGTTTAGATTAACTGGTGACCAATTGGCTT
>NW_019500465.1:0-318 GCF_002814215.2 Seriola lalandi dorsalis | reverse complement strand
AAAATACGCAGCAACGATTTATAAAATCTATGTTGGAAACCAAATGATAAATGTTTTTAAATCACTTATTAATAAAAAAAAACAAAAAAACAATTATTTTAAACTCTTATTTCCCCTCTAATGTTTCTACATGTGACGTTTCTTCACATCACTTCTGGAAGATGAACAGAAGCAGACAAAGCCCTCCTCGCTCAGTCATACACTTTTAGATAAGCACGCTTTTTTTTGTTTGTTTTTGTTTTTTTTTTAATTACTCTCCATAAATAAAAATCTATAAAAAGGAAAAAAAAAAGAGACACCCTCCTATAAATAAAAAAA
>NW_019500464.1:0-362 GCF_002814215.2 Seriola lalandi dorsalis | reverse complement strand
GACTGAGACACAGCAACTTATTTATTTATTTGCTTATAACAGCGGGGGTGGGGGAGGGGGGGGCTCTCTGTCATTGGCTGAGCTGCATTTTAAACCTGTGCTGTCACATGACCACTGAAACCTCACAGCTGTGTCCTCAGGTTTTTCTGTAGAGGTCACCTGAGAGGTAAACCTGCTGCACACACACGTTTCCTCACACCGACACAGTTCCACACATTACAGATGTGTCTCACAGAGAGGCATTCACACCTTTTCAACATCTGGATTAAGTGAGTCTCAGACCTTCTCCGTCAGATTTCACTGAGCTGTTAACACATCAAATATTTGATCCACAGACTCTGATGGGAGAAACAGAGGCAGGT
>NW_019500463.1:0-489 GCF_002814215.2 Seriola lalandi dorsalis | reverse complement strand
TGGCATTTTTATGCCTTACTATACTGTGACGTTATATGCCATTTTTATGCCTTATTATACTATGATGTTTTTTGAAATTTTATGCCATACAATACTAGGACGTTTTTTGACATTTTTACGCTGTACTATAATATGTATTTTTTTTTTTGCATTTTTATGCCTTACTATACTGTGATGTTTTTTGCCATTTTTATGCTCTACTATAATATTTTTTTTTTTTGGCATTTTTATGCCTTACTATACTGTGATGTTTTGTGCCTGACTATACTATGATGTTTTTTGCCATTTTTATGCTCTACTATAATATTTTTTTTTTTTGGCATTTTTATGCCTTACTATACTGTGACGTTTTGTGCCTGACTATACAATGAGGTTTTTTTTGTCATTTTTATGCTCTACTAGAATATGACTTTTTTTGGCATTTTTATGCCTTACTATACTGTGACGTTTTGTGCCTGACTATACTATGATGTTTTTTGCAATTTTTAT
>NW_019500462.1:0-318 GCF_002814215.2 Seriola lalandi dorsalis | reverse complement strand
TCCGTCACCAGCTCCAACCTTGACCCCGCCCGCCCTCCCTCCCTCGCTCTGCTACAATCACGCGACCAATCACCACCCTGACCTTGTAAACCACTGTCATTACATGTCTCCGCCCCCAGTCACTCATCGCATACAGGTGACACCCGTGAACAAATCAAACACACTCACAGCCGCTCATAATCGCTCCTCTTATTGCCTTCCTCACGTTTCAAACACACACACATGATCACAATGTGGCTTTGACCTTTGACCTCTGCACATGTGCTGCTCTCATCTGGAGCAGATCATCAGCCAAAAAGTAAAATTCATTCATTCATT
>NW_019500461.1:0-318 GCF_002814215.2 Seriola lalandi dorsalis | reverse complement strand
CAGTGTTCCCAGTCTCAGTGTGTGTGGACGGGGTGGTGCTCCCGCTGTTGGCTGCAGAGTTGGTGGAAGCTCGAGGAATGACCATGTCATAGGACGGGTCCTTAGGGTGCTGTGTGAAGTCATAACATGGGCTGTGACAAAAACATCCAAGATAGAGGGAGGGAGGGGATCTGTACCTGAGAGCTCAGGTCGGCAGAGTCTGTGTCCCCCTTTAAATCACATCACTAAACTGCGATGACTTATTAATTGTTAAATACATTTTTCAGCCTGTATTGACAGTGACAGTATAGACAGGCAGGGAAAGGCAGGGGAGGGAGG
>NW_019500460.1:0-318 GCF_002814215.2 Seriola lalandi dorsalis | reverse complement strand
AAAAAACACATACAAAAAATATAAATAAACATTATCTATAATCTCATTCACGCAAGAGCCAGGAGCCCCCTAAGTTTAAAAATAAACATGAACCCTGAGGGCAGCTTATGAAGACAATTGTAATAGGGTTCATGTTACAGTCAAGACAAGCAGTTCATGGCAGCCTGCCTGAGTCCAGTCCCCTGGCTCTCCAGCCTGAAGATTGTGGTCAGCAGAGACTCTGGGGTGATTTTGGGCAAGTCCAAACATCCCTGAAAACTGTGAGTGACGCGCGCGCACACATGCGCGCACACACACACACACACACACACACACACA
>NW_019500459.1:0-378 GCF_002814215.2 Seriola lalandi dorsalis | reverse complement strand
AGGTCTTGAGGAGGGTATAGAGGTCTTGAGGAGACTGTAGAGGTCTTGAGGAGGGTGTAGAGGTCTTGAGGAGACTGTAGAGGTCTTGAGGAGGGTGTAGAGGTCTTGAGGAGACTGTAGAGGTCTTGAGGAGACTGTAGAGGTCTTGAGGAGGTGTATCAGGAGGTTCCAGGGTTCAGTGCTGCTGCTGTGGCAGCTGCAGTTTAATGAAGTGGAAACAGCTGATCAGTTTGATACGTCACAGACCAGCTGTCAGCCAATCAGAGAGCAGGATGTGTGTTTGTGGTGTAAATATTGTGTGTTGATGTTTGTCAGAAGATCAAACAGTGTGGGCGGAGTCATATCCAAACTCAGTTATTTCAGTCTGTGTGTTTGTGT
>NW_019500458.1:0-776 GCF_002814215.2 Seriola lalandi dorsalis | reverse complement strand
AAAAGAGTCTTTCTGCCCAGGGCTGGCAGAGCCCTCCACCAATGCTTAAAATTAACTTTTATTAATAAATTTGATTAAAAAACACCGATTAAAAACAATTAAAAACCACTCAAACTGAGGGTATAAAAGTTTTAAATACAATCGATAAAATCAGAGTAAAACAGTCTTACTCAGAAGAGCGGGGTCCCGACGTTTCGCAGTTGTACTGCTTCCTCAGGGGATTTTACAATAATGGCTCCTCAGGTGCTTTAAAAGCTGTTGAGGGAGGGAGATTAGTCCCTCCCCCAACAGGAAGTGTATGTGTGTGTGTGTGTGTGTGTCATGTGGTGATTGGTTAGGTGTGTGGGTGTGTGGGGAATTCTGGAGGGAAAACATGTGTTCAAATCTGGTTGGTCGGTTTTGGAGGGAAAGTTATGGTTGAAGTGAGGATGGGTGTTGGGTTGAGGTAGTTTTGTATGTGAGTTGTCTGAGTGTGTAGCTCACCTGGCTGGGCCAGGGTTGGCACACGGGTGATGGCGGTTCGACTCCTGACTGGAGCAGTCCTATGAGGTTTTATTGTAGGTGGATCCGGATGGAGATGTGGAGAGGTCTTCTTTTGAGGAATGGTGTTCTTGAGGTATGGAGGTAGTGGTTCTGTTGATTATTTGTTGTGGAAGTCCGGTGGATAGGTTGAGGTGAAGAAATACAGATCAGTGGCACTGGCTGGGTTAGGGTTGGGGTTGGGGTTGGGTTTATGAGTTTGAGTTAAAATACTGTGCACTGGCCTACTGATCTGA
>NW_019500457.1:0-318 GCF_002814215.2 Seriola lalandi dorsalis | reverse complement strand
ACATGTAAATGCTCGTGATATTATTAAGATATTATGCACAGGACCAGCTCTTCCCTCTTTCTGCAGGAACATTTATAGACGACATATTTTTGGCTTGATTTGAATATCATGTTTGAGGGAAACAGCAGCTCTGTAGATGGAAAAGTGTCAGTGTGGAAGTACAGCAGCAGTAGCTCATCACATGACGGTATAAAAGATTAAATAATAGGATTTCTACTGATAGAACAAAAAAGAGACACTTATCAAAAGCAATCTGAGCTGCGATCTTATCAGGGATTTGTTTGGAAGCGGCCTCGGCTGCAGGTATCTCTCACACAC
>NW_019500456.1:0-318 GCF_002814215.2 Seriola lalandi dorsalis | reverse complement strand
ATTATTTTATTTTTCAACCAAAAAATGTTTTGTACACATTGCATTAATTATTGCACATACATGTTATAACAGTTCCAACAACAACAAAACACAGTAAAGAAAACCAAACATGCTGTTTCGGCCATCCCCTTTCCAGAGGACCTCACTGCACAGTTCGAGCGGCCTGAGAAGGAGGAGGTCATATCCAGTAGGGATCGGCCCGGCCCGGCCGATTATCGCCGCCGATATTCAGCATTTTGACGCATATCAGCCTTTTTTTAAATTCGACAGCCGATAAGAGATCAATTTAAAACTGGGTTATTTTGGCTCTGATGCAGC
>NW_019500455.1:0-1113 GCF_002814215.2 Seriola lalandi dorsalis | reverse complement strand
TTTTATGCCTTACTATACTATGTCGTTATATTCCTGGCCATACTATGAGGTTTTTAAGACCGTTTATGCCATACCATTCTGTGATGTTTTTTTGACGTTTTATACCATACTATACTATGACATTTTTCAAATTTTTATGCCATACTATACTATGACTTTTATTGGCATTTTTATGCCTTCCTATACTGTGACGTCTTATGTGTTACCATACTATGAGGTTTTCAAGACCTTTTATGCCTTTCTATACTATGATGTTTTTTTTTTAACATTTTATGCCATACTATACTATTTTTTTTTTTTGGCATTTTTTATACCTTTATATACTATGTCGTTGTATTCCTTGCCATACTATGACATTTTTAAAACCTTTTATGCCTTAATGTACTATGATGTTTTTTTGATGTTTTATGCCACACTATACTATGACATTTTTCAAATTTTTATGCCATACTAAACTATTACTTTTATTGGCATTTTTATGCCTGTCTGTACTATGTCGTTGTATTCCT
Organism: Seriola lalandi dorsalis; assembly: GCF_002814215.2. NCBI lineage: Eukaryota > Metazoa > Chordata > Actinopteri > Carangiformes > Carangidae > Seriola > Seriola lalandi. Next base: position 604 of record NW_019500455.1, on the reverse strand, counting down.
TGCCATACTATGACATTTTTATGACCTTTTATGCCTTAATATACTATGATGTTTTTTTGATGTTTTATGCCATTCTATACTATGACGTTTTTTAAGATTTTGGTGCCTTACTATACTATGTCGTCTTATGTCTTACCATACTATGAGGATTTTGAGACCTTTTATACCTTAATATTCTATGATGTTTTTTTGACGTTTTATGCCATACTATACTATGACATTTTTCAAATTTTTATGCCATACTAAACTATGACAGTTTTTTGCATTTTTATGCAGTTATATACTATGTCGTTGTATTCCTTGCCATATTATAATGTTTTTATGACCTTTTATGCCTTAATATACTATCATAATTTTTTGACATTTTATGCCATACTATACTATGACATTTTTCAAATTTTTATGCCATACTAAACTATGACAGTTTTTTGCATTTTTATGCAGTTATATACTATGTCGTTGTATTCCTTGCCATATTATAATGTTTTTATGACCTTTTATGCCTTAATATACTATCATAATTTTTTGACATTTTATGCCATACTATACTATGACATTTTTCAAATTTTTATGCCATACTAAACTATGACAGTTTTTTGCATTT
>NW_019500454.1:0-379 GCF_002814215.2 Seriola lalandi dorsalis | reverse complement strand
TGTCCAGCGTGTGTTGCGCTCACTGGCACTTTGACAGGCTGGTTAAAACACAGAACTATTGTGTACGGAGTTGCTGTGCAGTAGTTTCCTCGACTGCACCTCGTCAAGTCTGAGTCATTGCACACATTAGTGGGCAGAGCTCCCAGTTTCACAGTCTTGGCACAGGAGGAGAGGGGGGAAAAGAAAAAGCCTTAAACAAAGCAGCGTCACAGATACAACTGGGTGTGGTGAGGGTGAACCCTGGAAACACACACACACACACACACAACCACAGAGAGAGAGAGAGAGAGAGAGAGAGAGAGAGAGAGAGAGAGAGAGAGAGAGAGAGAGAACTGACAGGTTTACAACCAAACCGGGTGCTGACGAAGGGGGGGACAGA
>NW_019500453.1:0-318 GCF_002814215.2 Seriola lalandi dorsalis | reverse complement strand
ATTGGTCCTGACTTAAGACCGTTGGTCCTGACTTAAGACCGTTGGTCCTGACTATTGGTCCTGACTTAAGACCGTTGGTCCTGACTATTGGTCCTGACTTAAGACTGTTGGTCCTGACTTAAGACCGTTGGTCCTGACTTAAGACTGTTGGTCCTGACTATTGGTCCTGACTTAAGACCGTTGGTCCTGACTTAAGACCGTTGGTCCTGACTATTGGTCCTGACTTAAGACCGTTGGTCCTGACTATTGGTCCTGACTTAAGACTGTTGGTCCTGACTTAAGACCGTTGGTCCTGACTTAAGACTGTTGGTCCTGACT
>NW_019500452.1:0-318 GCF_002814215.2 Seriola lalandi dorsalis | reverse complement strand
GAGCACTTCCTGTGGGAGCACTTCCTGTGGGAGGACTTCCTGTGGGAGCACTTCCTGTGGGAGGACTTCCTGCCCCTCGGTGCGACTGTTTGACTTGAATGACCCAAGTTTCTGTTGACTTCCTCCATCTTAGTTATTTTTCATTTGTTGGTTTTCTACAAAACGACTTGGCTGCAATTGTAACATTTTTCTGGCTTGTTTAATCAGCTGATTATAATCTGTATTGATCTATCATTGACCTAGTTTTTGTAAAATGTCAAATATTAGTAAAAAAAATTCCAGGTTTTGATTCAGTTTTGAAAATGACATCAGAGAAAA
>NW_019500451.1:0-318 GCF_002814215.2 Seriola lalandi dorsalis | reverse complement strand
TTACAAGCATTAATATACTATGATATGTGTATACCTGACCATATTATGACGTTTTTTGATGTTTTTATGCCTTGACATACTATGCCATTTTTTACATTTTTTTGCCACACTATACTATGTCGTTTTTTCACTTTCTTTGCCACATCATACTATGTAGTTTTTGTCACTTTTTAGGCTTTAATATACAATCATATCTTTAAATCTTAGAATATTATGACGTTCTTTGATGTTTTAATGCCTTAACGAACTATGCCATTTTTTTCATTTTTTGCCATACTATACTATGTCGTTTTTTCACTTTTTTGCCCTACTATATTA
>NW_019500450.1:0-318 GCF_002814215.2 Seriola lalandi dorsalis | reverse complement strand
AGAAATCTCTTCACTTCTTCTCTTGAATCGAGGGATGGGAGCATCAATGAGCTCTGACTTTTTCAATCTGGGGCATGATGGACATTGGTTTACCATTATCACCAGCTTGCAGGATACTTGACACAACTGATTGGTGGTGGTGGAGAATCTGACAGAAGCATGACAATGTCAGTCATCTTTACAATGGTTAGATGGACCAGTGTTACCAGAAGCATGCCCAGTCCCCACCTCACAACCCTCAAATGGCAGAAGGCAGTGGTTTGTGCATGCCCACTTTTATGGGGCTGATACTCTTTGGCTGTTTGGCTGCCAAAAATC
>NW_019500449.1:0-318 GCF_002814215.2 Seriola lalandi dorsalis | reverse complement strand
TTTAGTTAGGGAGGTGAGTTGATTGTTATTTGTTTTCCCTTGGTGAGCTTAGTTGTTTATTTTCAAGACAGAGCGATTATGTTTATTATGTTGGCCTTAGTCCACCCTGAAGCCTAACCTAAATATTTATTTTCTATATGTTCAAAAGAAACTTTTATGTTAATAAATCATTTTCTTTATATTCAACGAATCTTTGTGGTGGCTACTTGGGGGAAGATGGGGCTAATTCATGTTGTGTCCTAGGGCCCCCCTAGACTGGGGCATAACAGTAATGAACACACACACACACACACACACACACACACACACACACACACA
>NW_019500448.1:0-318 GCF_002814215.2 Seriola lalandi dorsalis | reverse complement strand
ACATAAACTAAACATAAACAACATAAACTAAACATAAACAACATAAACTAAACATAAACAACATAAACTAAACATAAACAACATAAACTAAACATAAACAACATAAACTAAACATAAACAACATAAACTAAACATAAACAACATAAACTAAACATAAACAACATAAACTAAACATAAACATAAACCAACTCAACATAAACATAAACTAAACACAGACGTAAACTAAATACAAACTAAAAATAATCAAACTAAACATAGACATAAACATAAACATAAACTAAACATAAACAAACTAAACACAGACATAAACATAAACAT
>NW_019500447.1:0-318 GCF_002814215.2 Seriola lalandi dorsalis | reverse complement strand
CTCTGTTGAAAGGGGCCTAAATAAAATTCAAAGTAATTCAAAATTTGACATACGTTGTTTTTTCAACGATGCTCCTATGTAGAAGTCACTTTACTGACAGTTCATCACACTCACGTACAATAACAACGCTGCAGTGGTGGAGAATTGAAGATGAAATTTGGAAATTATTATTGATCAACATAATGTCAATATTGTATTCTGCTTAACTGGTTAGGGAGGACATCTTCTGTTGGAGCATCATTTTACATGTTTTGGCCAATAATAGATTTGCATGAAAAAAAATTAAGTGCATTAAATCTATATGAGAACCTAAGGAAG
>NW_019500445.1:0-318 GCF_002814215.2 Seriola lalandi dorsalis | reverse complement strand
AAAATCTCTAAAATTTAAACCCTACTTGCCCAGCATAGTGGAGCGTGTAGGTCAAAATATTATATTTTGGAAAGTGAGCTAAAAGCTAAAAGGAGACCAAATATTGGACCTAAATACATCAGGTTGCCAGATACATGACTCCACGTTGCTCCATGTTTGCTGGATGTGAACTGCTTGCTAACACATTTGCCATGTCAAATGTGTGATGTTTGGCTTGTTTTAGGGCTCTGCTGCCAAGCATCCAAAAACACAACAAAACAAACAAAATGAATGTGGAATGATTCTCAGTCCTCCAGGTTACAGTATGTCTGAGAGTTA
>NW_019500444.1:0-505 GCF_002814215.2 Seriola lalandi dorsalis | reverse complement strand
CCTTACTATACTATGACGTTTTTTGACATTTTTATGCCTTTCCATTTTTATGCCTTACTATCCTATGACGTTTCATGCATTACTATAATATGACGTTTTTTGACATTTTTATGCCTTACTATACTATGACGTTTCATGCCTTACTATACTATGATGCTTTTTGCCATTTTTATGCCTTACTATACTATGACGTTTCATGCATTACTATAATATGACGTTTTTTGACATTTTTATGCCTTACTATACTATGACGTTTTTTGCCATTTTTATGCCATACTATACTAAGATGTTTTTTGACATTTTTATGGCTTACTATGCTATGACGTTTCATGCATTACTATAATATGATGCTTTTGGCCATTTTTATGCCTTACTATACTATGAAGTTTTTTGCCATTTTTATGCCATACTATACTATGACGTTTTTTTTGCCATTTTTATGCCTTACTATACTATGACGTTTTATGCCTTACTATACTATGAAGTTTTTTGACATTTTTATGCC
>NW_019500443.1:0-394 GCF_002814215.2 Seriola lalandi dorsalis | reverse complement strand
GGTTTGGGATGGAGGTTGAGGTTGGGTTTGGGATGGAGGTTGAGGTTGGGTTTGGGATGGAGGTTGAGGTTGAGGTTGGGATGGAGGTTGAGGTTGGGTTTGGGGTGGAGGTTGGGGTTGGGGTGGAGGTTGGGGTGGAGGTTGAGGTTGAGGTTGAGGTTGGGATGGAGGTTGAGGTTGGGGTGGAGGTTGAGGTTGGGGTGGAGGTTGAGGTTGAGGTTGGGATGGAGGTTGAGGTTGGGGTGGAGGTTGAGGTTGGGATGGAGGTTGAGGTTGGGGTGGAGGTTGAGGTTGAGGTTGGGATGGAGGTTGAGGTTGGGTTTGGGATGGAGGTTGAGGTTGGGTTTGGGATGGAGGTTGAGGTTGGGTTTGGGATGGAGGTTGAGGTTGGGTT
>NW_019500442.1:0-371 GCF_002814215.2 Seriola lalandi dorsalis | reverse complement strand
TGACTGACTGACTGATCACTGACTGACTGACTGATCACTGACTGACTGACTGACTGACTGACTGATCACTGACTGACTGACTGATCACTGACTGACTGACTGATCACTGACTGACTGACTGATCACAGATCATTGACTGACTGATGACTGACTGACCGACAGTGGAGGAGTTGGCTGTGATTGGTTCTTCTCCTCTGATCAACAGTGTGTGGTCTATCACATTTTCAAAATAAAAGAACATCCACTCCACTGCTTCAAAGTAAGAGTCCTTCATAGAAATGTAGTGGAGTCAGGAGATCAATGTTAGTCTGTAAGTGTAGTGGAGGAACCTTCACAATAAAACTCAGCAACAGATACTGGAGACACACTGA
>NW_019500441.1:0-318 GCF_002814215.2 Seriola lalandi dorsalis | reverse complement strand
TGTGTGTGTGTGTGTGTGTGTGTGTGTGTGTGTGTGTGTGTGTGTGTGTGTGTGTGTGTGTGTGTTTGTCTGCCTGCCTCACTCTGTTAAACACTCAGATTGATTTACTTATTGATAGAAGGTGCTGGAACGCCGATCTGGATCGTTGTGGATTACAATGGACTACTTAAAGTCTTAGCAAAGAGGTCTGGTAAATTCACTTCTTTCTAACTCCACACCCCCAGATTTTTTTTACTTTTCAAAATTCTGGGCTTCAGACCCACCAACGCTAACTCAGATGACATTTATCAGACTTCCCTCTGGAGGTTTCAATTAACT
>NW_019500440.1:0-318 GCF_002814215.2 Seriola lalandi dorsalis | reverse complement strand
CAAAAATATTCAGGCTTAGAGAAATGCTGATCATTGAATAAAACTTATAACAATTTGTAGGTTTTCCATAAAAAAAATCATCAATTCAATTACCCAGTCAAAAATTCTTTAAAGTACATTTGTTCCTTTCCCCTATTTGAAAAATCCAGAATCTATAATTAAGGAAATGTTTTATTCATTTAAAAAGTTTATCTGCTGGAAACAAGATGTCTCAGTCTTCACTGAAAATTAATTCTCCTTGCCTGTGTGCGGGCGGGCGTGCGTGTGGGCGTGCCTGTGTGCAGGCGGGCGTGCCTGTGTGCGGGCGGGCGTGCGTGT
>NW_019500439.1:0-342 GCF_002814215.2 Seriola lalandi dorsalis | reverse complement strand
GTTTTTATGGCTTACTATGCTATGACATTTTATGCCTTACTATACTATGACATTTTTTCATGTTTTTATGCCTTACTATACTATAAAATTTTTTCATGTTTTTATACCTTACTATACTATGACATTTTATGCCTTACTATACTATGACATTTTTTCATGTTTTTATGCCTTACTAAACTATGACATTTTATGCATTAATGTAGTACAACATTTTATGCCTTACTATACCATGACATTTTTTCATGTTTTTATGCCTTACTATGCTATAGAATTTTTTCATGTTTTTATACCTTACTATACTATGACATTTTATGCCTTACTATACTATGACATTTTTTCATG
>NW_019500438.1:0-318 GCF_002814215.2 Seriola lalandi dorsalis | reverse complement strand
AGATCTTAGTATAGTATGTCAGAAAAATGACAAAAAACGTCATAGTATAGTATGGCATAAAATGTCAAAAATATATCATAGTATATTAAGGCATAAAAGTTCATAAAATCATCATAGTATGTCATGGAATGAGACAAAGTAATATAATTAGGCATAAAATTTTTGGGGCTTTTTATGACTTTATTTGACAGGACAGTAGAGAGGGGGAATTACATGCAGTAAAGGCCGTCCGATGCTGGACTCGTACCGGTGCCGACTGCAGCGAAGACTGTAGCCTCTGCACATGGGGCGCCTGCTTAGACCACTACACCAAATGAC
>NW_019500437.1:0-316 GCF_002814215.2 Seriola lalandi dorsalis | reverse complement strand
ACACACACACACACACACACACACACACACACACACACACACACACACACACACACACACACACAAAGAAGCACATTACCAGCAGCACTTGCAAAGACCAACACACATGCACGTATGCACAAGAACACACACCACCTCCTCATTCCCACTTGGCTCTGAATGAACCAACCACAATACACAAAGAGGCTCGGGAGATAGAGCATGATGACTAAAACTGCTTCTCATTCATCACTCTTTTCAACCCTCTCTCTCTCTCTCTCTCTCTCTCGCCTCTTTACTCACCCATCATAAATATCACTGGTGCGAGAAAATCTAT
>NW_019500436.1:0-367 GCF_002814215.2 Seriola lalandi dorsalis | reverse complement strand
TCTATCCTCCAACCTGGGTCTCCTGTCTATCCTCAACCTGGGTCTCCTGTCTATCTCCAACCTGGGTCTCCTGTCTATCTCCAACCTGGGTCTCCTGTTTATCTCCAACCTGGGTCTCCTGTTTATCTCCAACCTGGGTCTCCTGTCTATCTCCAACCTGGGTCTCCTGTTTATCTCCAACCTGGGTCTCCTGTCTATCCTGAACCTGGGTCTCACTACAGCTGCTTCTCCAACACCACTGCTCACGGGCCGTCAGACCATTTCTTCTAACTTTATTCCCTCCAGGTTCAATTCTATAACAATCCTACTTCAGCAGAGGCTGGTTTACATACAAATAATAATAATTCCTTTATTTATATAGCCTCTT
>NW_019500435.1:0-318 GCF_002814215.2 Seriola lalandi dorsalis | reverse complement strand
CACACACACACACACACACACCACACATAAACAATGTTAATTTCATTGCATCAGTGACATGCATTTATGAACCCCCCAGGCAAATAATTTATAATTAATTCATTTGATGCAGTGTAGTTTAATAAGTTTACTTTCAGAGACTGTGGTGGTGGAAAAAAAAAAAAAAGAAATAGGAAAAAAGCATTTAAGGAAAGAAATCTAAATTAATTGGCAATTTTGTATGCAGATACAGTGTGAGCAGATACTGTGTGTGTGTGTGTGTGTGTGTGTGTGTGAGTGTGTGCCCCTGCATGCTTTGTGTTTCTCTGTGGTTTGTCC
>NW_019500434.1:0-318 GCF_002814215.2 Seriola lalandi dorsalis | reverse complement strand
TGATTATAGTATGGATTAGTGATTATAGTATGGATTAGTGATTATTGTATGGATTAGTGATTATTGTATGGATCAGTGATTATTGTATGGATTAGTGATTATCGTATGGATTAGTGATTATTGTATGGATCAGTGATTATAGTATGGATTAGTGATTATAGTATGGATTAGTGATTATAGTATGGATTAGTGATTATTGTATGGATTAGTGATTATCGTATGGATTAGTGATTATTGTATGGATCAGTGATTATAGTATGGATTAGTGATTATAGTATGGATTAGTGATTATAGTATGGATTAGTGATTATTGTATGG
>NW_019500433.1:0-3740 GCF_002814215.2 Seriola lalandi dorsalis | reverse complement strand
AATCAGTATATGCATGACTTTAATGAAAAAACCTCAGAGGACAAAGAAATGTCTCGAGAGGACCTTAAGTTTTTGGAAGTCATGGAATCCTCTGCAGAGCTACAGAATGAGAGGTACACCCTGAAGCTGCCTCTTAAGAAACCTGATGTTCTTCTTCCAAACAACTTTGCAGTGGCAAAACAAAGGATACTTGGATTGAGGAAAAGGTTTGTCAGTAACCCAACACTGCACAAGGAATATTCAAGCTTTCTCAACGGGGTTATTGATAAAGGATATGCGGAGCAAGCTCCTCAGCAGCATTTGCAAAGTGGAAAGATCTGGTACATACCACACCACAGTGTTTATCATCCCAGAAAAGGCTCCTTACGAGTGGTATTTGACTGTGGTGCCACATTTAAAGGAGCATCATTAAATGGAGAACTGTTGCAAGGACCCAACCTTACCAGTTCACTGCTTGGAGTTCTCACTCGATTCAGGCAGGAGCCTGTAGCAGTTATGGGTGACATACAGGCTATGTTTCACCAGGTGAAGGTTGCAGAACAGGATCGAGATTTTCTGCGCTTTCTCTGGTGGCCACAAGGGGACATGAGCAGAGAGCTTCAGGAATACAGGATGACGGTGCATTTGTTTGGAGCTGTTTCATCACCCAGTTGCGCTAGTTATGCGCTGAGGCGGACTGCTGATGACAACAAGTCTGACTTTTCTGCTGAGACTGTTCAAGCTGTCAAGCAAAACTTTTATGTGGATGATTGTTTGATGAGCCTGGGCTCAGAAAAGGAGGCCATCCAGATCATAAAAGATCTCTCGGCTCTCTGTAAAAGAGGTGGTTTCATTTTGGAGAAATGGATTAGCAACAGTCGGGCAGTGTTGCAGACAATTGCAGAAGAGCAACGGGCTAAAGATCTGAAAGAGCTGAATCTGGATCGAGACAATCTTCCTATGGAAAGAGCTTTAGGTCTGCTTTGGTGCGTCGAGTCAGACTCCTTTAAGTTCAAGTTGGAAGTGAAGCAGCAGTCTCTAACCAGACGTGGCATGTTGTCCACAGCCAGCTCAGTGTACGACCCTTTAGGTATGTTGGCACCAGTCACTTTGTCTGCAAAAATCATGCAACAAGAGCTCTGCAGGAGAAGCTGTGGATGGGACGATGTCATGCCACCAGATATCGAAAGTCAGTGGAAAAGATGGTTGGCAGATCTGGAGTTGTTAGCATCGTTCAGAGTTGATAGATGCATAAAGCCGCAAGACTTTGGTGCACCCATACACAGGCAACTACATCATTTTGCAGATGCCAGTAAAGATGGTTATGGCACTGTAACTTACATCAGGCTGCAGAACTCCAAAGGTACGGCTCATGTTGCGTTCTTATTAGGAAAGGCCAGAGTTACACCATTAAAATCTGTAACTATTCCACGACTGGAACTAACAGCTGCAGTTCTGGCTGCTAGGATGGATGTGATGTTAAAGTCAGAGCTTCAACTTCACTTTGATGAATCTGTGTTTTGGACAGACAGCACTTCAGTTTTGAAGTACATCAATAATGAAGACAAACGTTTCCATACATTTGTGGCGAACAGGATCACAGCCATAAGAGAAGTTTCAAGCCCTTCCCAGTGGAGACATGTTGGCTCCAAGGACAACCCTGCTGACGCTGCCTCCAGAGGAGTAAAGGTGTCAGACTTTCTGCAAAACCATAGTTGGCTGGAGGGTCCCAAGTTTTTGTGGAAGTCTGAGAAAGACTGGCCAGCAAATTATGGTGGTGATGTCCAAGTGGATGCGGACGATCCAGAAGTAAAAAGGGATGCCTTGGTGAATGTTGTTGGTAACGGTTCACTTACTGCCACTGATCAACTTATGAGTTACTTCTCAGACTGGAAAAATCTCAAGGTGTCAGTGGCGTGGTTTCTCCGGCTGAAAGGAATCTTGTTGGAACGCAGTCGTTCAAGAAAAGGTTTGGAGGCCTGTGTAAATACTCAAGTAAAGAGATCAAAGACTGCGATCAAACATAGGAACATCTTGATGCCAAATGATCTGGTGGAGGCAGAGTTGGCAATCATTCGCTATTGTCAGCAACAAAGATTTAAGGACGAAATTTCTTCCCTGTTGTCTGAAAGAAGAACAGTAAGCAGACAAAGTTCCATCTATAAGCTGGATCCAATATTGGAAGACGGACTCTTACGAGTTGGAGGGAGATTAAGCAAGGGAGCAATGCCTTTGGAGGTAAAACATCCACTCATCCTCTCCAAAGAGCAGCATATTTCTATGCTTATTCTCAAAGATATCCACCAGTTATTGGGTCACAGTGGTCGAAACCATACATTGTCTGCACTGCGGAGGAAGTTTTGGATTACTAGTGCCAACTCAGCTGTGAGGAAGATCATATCCAAATGCAGCTTTTGCAGACGCTTTAATGGAAGAGCTATGGAGCAGAAGATGGCAGACCTTCCTAAGGAAAGAATTAGCCCAGATCTACCACCATTCACCAATGTTGGAGTGGACTATTTTGGACCTGTGGAAGTAAGGAAAGGCAGAACAACTTACAAACGATATGGAGTGATATTTACCTGCTTGGCAAGTAGAGCAGTTCATTTGGAGGTGGCCAACTCCCTTGAGACTGACGCATGTATAAATGCTCTTCGTCGGTTTATTAGCAGGAGAGGTCAAGTCGTCCATATCAGGTCAGACAATGGAACCAACTTCGTCGGTGCGGAAAGAGAACTTAGAGAGGCTCTTGCTGCATTGAATCATGAGCAGATTCAAGGAGCTCTCATGCCGGCTGGCATTGAGTGGAGTTTCAATCCACCAGCGGGTTCTCATCATGGTGGCGTTTGGGAGCGCATGATACGCATAGTAAGGCGTGTACTCAAGTCAGTCTTGCACCAGCAGATGTTGGATGATGATGGACTCCACACTGTCATGTGTGAAGTAGAAGCAATTCTTAATGATCGTCCTATCACCAAGTTGTCTGACGATCCAAATGACTTGGAGCCTCTCACACCAAATCATCTCCTGCTTCTGAAAGGAAAACCAGCTTTGCCGCCTGGACTTTTTGATCCATCTGATATGTATGTGAAACGCAGATGGAAGCAAGTTCAATACATATCTAATCTGTTCTGGAAGCGCTGGGTCCGGGAATATCTGCCATTGCTGCAAGAGAGACAGAAGTGGAACCAGAGGAAAAGGAGTTTAGTTCCTGGTGATGTAGTAGTCATCATGGATTCATCAGCTCCACGTGGTTCTTGGCCTCTTGGAAAGGTGTTGGAGGTTTTTCCTGACAAAAGGGGCCTAGTGCGTTCTGTCAAGCTACAGACTAAAAGCAACATTATTGAGAGACCTGTAACTAAGCTTTGCTTAATACAAGAGGGGTAAATTGAATGATGTTATTTGCATACTCATGTACATATTTGAGATTTTCACATTTTGGCTCCTGTATTATTGTGTTGAATTGTAATGTTTGTCTACCACTTACAATTAGGGGCCGGTGTGTAGGAGCCAATTAAGACATCTACTATAAGTAGGAACTAACCTGTGTAGGTTCGGGTGCCACCCGGAAAGGGAAACAGATTTTTGACCACACCCGCATTCACACACACACACACTCACCGAACCTACTCTGTATTCACCTGGTGACATGAAACTCAAGGCAGAGGAGCTGCAGTTGAGTTGTGAATTTGTGAACTGTTGTTGGACTATTAATGTTTGAATGGAAAAGAAATACTACATGGAATAAATGGACAATTTAC
>NW_019500432.1:0-318 GCF_002814215.2 Seriola lalandi dorsalis | reverse complement strand
AAGATGAGCTGTGAAACAACCAGCTGGACATCAGGAGGCTGGTCCTGGCTGCGGGGGGGTTGGTCCTCCTGGAAGAGTTGTGCCAGAAGTCTCTGGATGACTCCCCTGTGGTCTCCGTCCAGGACGACACACTGTGCAGCGACGCAGCTGTCAGCACCTGAACCTGAAGAATCTGCAACACCAGACGAGCCGAGTCACAGACATCCAGTGTCAGTCGGTCAGGAACCTGATGGTGGATGCAGTTCTCTACCTGACTGTGGTCGTCTGGTTTGGTCCTGGTCCTGGTCCTGGTCCCGGTCCAGGCTCTCCGTGGTCACA
>NW_019500431.1:0-318 GCF_002814215.2 Seriola lalandi dorsalis | reverse complement strand
TGGTCGTATTTTGTCTCTTTGTGGTTGAATTTTGTCTCTTATGGTTGAATTTTGTCTCTTTGTGGTCGTATTTTGTCTCTTATGGTCGTATTTTGTCTCTTTGTGGTTGAATTTTGTCTCTTATGGTTGAATTTTGTCTCTTTGTGGTCGTATTTTGTCTCTTATGGTCGTATTTTGTCTCTTTGTGGTTGAATTTTGTCTCTTATGGTTGAATTTTGTCTCTTTGTGGTCGTATTTTGTCTCTTTTGGTCGTATTTTGTCTTTTATGGTTGAATTTTGTCTCTTTGTGGTCATATTTTGTCTCTTTGTGGCTGTATT
>NW_019500430.1:0-318 GCF_002814215.2 Seriola lalandi dorsalis | reverse complement strand
CACACACACACACACGCACGCACACACACACACACACAGTAAAGCTGAACGCTTACATGTAGTCACACCCATGAGCCCTAACATGCACAAATGCGTAGATAAACATACACAATCTTAAATGCACAACAGTAGACACCCTTACACACAAAAACACACATTCACATGTGCACACACTCACACACACACACACACACACACCTCATTTGCACTCACAGATATGCACACATATTGTTCTGCTCTATTATTTTTCCAACATAGAGGTGGCATTTTATTAAAAGACCACACACACACACACACACACACACACACACACACACA
>NW_019500429.1:0-376 GCF_002814215.2 Seriola lalandi dorsalis | reverse complement strand
AAAAAAACGTCATAGTATAGTAAGGCATAAAAATGTCAAAAAACGTCATGGTATGGTGAGGCCTAAAAATGCCAAAAAACGTCATAGTATAGTAAGGCATAGAAACACAACTATAGTAAGTCATAAAAATATCAAAAACGTAATAGTATAGTGAGGTATAAAAATGTGAAAAAAACGTCATAGTATAGTAAGGCATAAAAACGTCATAGTATAGTAAGGTGCATAAAATTGTAAAAAACGTCATAGTATAGTAAGGCATAAAAGCGCCAAAAAACATCATAGTATAGTAAGGCATAAAAACGTCATAGTATAGTAAGGTATAAAAACGTCATAGTATAGTAAGGCATAAAAACGTCATAGTATAGTAAGGCATAAT
>NW_019500428.1:0-819 GCF_002814215.2 Seriola lalandi dorsalis | reverse complement strand
ATGTTTTTATGAAATTTTTGTGCCTTACTATATTATGACGGTTTTATGACATTTTTATGCCTTACTATACAATGAAATATTTATTACATTTTTATGCCTTACTATACTATGATGTTTTTATGACCTATTTATGCCTTACTATACCATGACATTTTATGCCTTATTATACTATGACGTTATTATGACGTTTTTGTGCCTTACTATACTATGACATTTTTATGACATTTTTGTGCCTTACTATACTATGACGTTTTTATGACATTTTTATGCCTTACTATACTATGAAATTATTTTGCCTTATTATACTATGACATTTTTATGCCGTACTATACTATGACATTTTATGACATTTTTATGCCTTACTATACTTTGACGTTTTTATGATATTTTTATGCCTTCCTATACTTTGACATATTTATGACATTTTTGTGCCTTACTATACTACGACATTTTTATGCCTCACTATACTATGACGGTTTTAATGACATTTTTATTCCTTACTATACTATGACATTTTTATGCCTTATTATACTATGACATTTTTGTGCCTTGCTATACAATGACGTTTTTATGACATTTTTATGCCTTGCTATACTATGACATTTTTATGCCGTAATATACTATGACGTTTTTATGAGTTTTATGCCTTACTATACTATGAATTTTTTATGAAATTTTTATGCCTTACTATACTATGACATTTTTGTGCTGTAATATACTATGAAATTTTTATGCCTTATTATACTATGACATCTTTGTGACATTTTTATGCCTTACTATACTATGACGTTTTCATGAAATTTTTATGCCTTATTATAC
>NW_019500427.1:0-812 GCF_002814215.2 Seriola lalandi dorsalis | reverse complement strand
TGGTCCTGATGCTGATTCCACTGGTCGTCTTGAGTCTGTGGACGAGGTAAAACAATAAAAATCCATCAGTTCAGTCGCTGCTCTTTTATTTTCTTCTTCAAACTTCCAGAAGTTTTTGGTTTTATGAATTTCATCATGTTAAATCTTGTATTTGTTGTTGTTGGTTTGAATCCAGGAAGAAGAAAACTCTGAGTTTAAACTCTGAACCAAATGAAGCTGTAAAGATGATGGAGGTGAGAGACAGAGAGGTCCTACAAAACTTACACAACTTACTCTGTATCACAGTTATTATAACTTGGCTCATAAACGCTCTGGAAACTGAAGAAGATGTGAAGTGAATTTATATTTAAAATACAACTTTCTCATTATGAACCAGTAAAGAATTTGACCACATCACATTTCATCACATAATTCAGTTTTAAACAGGATTAAAAACCTAATAATAAAATGTAATTGTATGCAGGTGTGATGAATGAGGTCCAGTGAGTGTCATTTTGTCACCTCTCTCCATCAGGTAGACTCTTGTCCTGGTTATGAGAACAGCACCACTGCAGCACAGACACAAGAACCAGAGGAGCAGGAAGACCTGGTGTGAAGTTACAGTCAGGTTAGAGCCGCTCACACTTAATGAAAGAAATAGATCAATAACACACAGACTCCAGATTTATAATTACAACTGTAACTTTACACAGGTTTCATGTGATCTTTTTTAGATGATGTTGAAGCAAAGGTGGGACTCACCTGGTGGAAACAGGAAGTAAAACAACATTGGTTCCAGCTTTAAAGATTTTTCTGTTCATTTTCATCTTATT
>NW_019500426.1:0-318 GCF_002814215.2 Seriola lalandi dorsalis | reverse complement strand
TTTGCCTCACTATACCATGACATTTTTTTACATTTTTATGCCTTACTATACTATGATGTTTTTTGAAATTTTTATGACTGACTATACTATGACGTTATTTTGCCATTTTTTTACAGTGACGTTTTTGACGTTTATATACCTTACTATACTATGACGTTTCTTGACGTTTTTTTGCCTTACTATACCATGACATTTTTTGAAATATTTTTGCCTTACTATACTATGACGTTTTTTGACGTTTTTTACCTGACTGTACTATGACGTTTTTTGACATTTTTTGCCTTACTATACTATGACGTTATTTTGACGTTTTTTACC
>NW_019500425.1:0-318 GCF_002814215.2 Seriola lalandi dorsalis | reverse complement strand
GCCTTACTATACTATGACATTTTTGGACATTTTTGATGCCTTACTATACTATTACGTTTTTTGGCGTTTTTATACCATACGATACTATGACGTTTTTGGACATTTTTGACACTTAACTATATTATGATGATTTTTGACGTTTTATGCCTTACTATACTATGACATTTGTATGCCTTACAATACTATGACGTTTCTGGACATTTTTGACACTTTGCTATACTATGACATTTTTGGACATTTTTGATGCCTTACTATACTATGACGTTTTTTTGGCATTTTTATACCATACTATACTATAACATTTGTATGCCTTACTAT
>NW_019500424.1:0-318 GCF_002814215.2 Seriola lalandi dorsalis | reverse complement strand
AATATGGCTCCGGCTCTGACTGTCGCCACCGTGGAGGCAAAGCCAGAATATTGTATTATGATATATTATATGAATATATATATATATAAATATAAATATAAGTTTGTAAGATAAAAGACGACAAATCATTTGCAGCCTTTAGAAACAACCACGAGGCGTTACAACAGTCAGTTTATCAGGCTGCTGGAACAAGGAGATGGTTTAGACCAAACAGGAGGAAAAGAGGGTTTTGTGGGTTATTTGCATGAACACAGCATTAACTACACACACACACACACACACACACACACACACACACACACACACACACACACACAC
>NW_019500423.1:0-408 GCF_002814215.2 Seriola lalandi dorsalis | reverse complement strand
TATGTTGTTTTATTACTTACCATACTATGAGGTTTCTATGACCATTTATGCCTTAATATACTATGATGTTTTTTTGACATTTTATGCCATACTATACTATGATGTTTTTTGTCATTTTTATGCCTCCCGATACAATTTCATTTGATGCCTTACCATACTATGACGTTTTTATGACCTTATATTCCTTAATATACTATTATGTTTTTTTGACATTTTATGCCATACTATACTATGACGTTTTTTGTCATTTTTATGCCTCATTGTACTATGTTGTTTTATTACTCACCATACTATGAGGTTTCTATGACCATTTATGCCTTAATATACTATGATGTTTTTTTTGACATTTTATGCCATACTATACTATGACGTCTTTTGACATTTTTATGCCATACTATACTATGATGT
>NW_019500422.1:0-318 GCF_002814215.2 Seriola lalandi dorsalis | reverse complement strand
CTGTCAGGAGGCAGGTTACGACCTGAAAGACAAAACACATGAGGGTACTGTTTCCAGTGTAAACATGTAAACAAGACTGTAAACATGTAAACAGACTGTAAACATGTAAACAGACTGTAAATGAATAAACTTGACTGGAACCAAGTGAAATGGTCCAGAGGAAGATCAGTGGGTTGTTTCTGTGTCAGAGATAATGAGAAGCAAAAGATTTGATAACACTTCAACCAACACACACACACACACCCACACACACACCCACACCCACACACACACACACACACACACACAGAGCAGCACTCTATAGCCCCCCCACCCCCT
>NW_019500421.1:0-349 GCF_002814215.2 Seriola lalandi dorsalis | reverse complement strand
TTCTATTCTATTCTATTCTGTTCTGTTCTATTCTGTTCTATTCTGTTCTGTTCTGTTCTATTCTATTCTGTTCTGTTCTATTCTGTTCTATTCTGTTCTGTTCTGTTCTATTCTATTCTGTTCTGTTCTATTCTATTCTGTTCTGTTCTATTCTGTTCTATTCTGTTCTGTTTTGTTCTATTCTATTCTGTTCTGTTCTATTCTATTCTGTTCTGTTCTGTTCTATTCTGTTCTGTTCTGTTCTATTCTGTTCTGTTCTGTTCTGTTCTATTCTGTTCTATTCTATTCTATTCTGTTCTGTTCTGTTCTGTTCTATTCTATTCTGTTCTATTCTATTCTGTTCTGTTCT
>NW_019500420.1:0-318 GCF_002814215.2 Seriola lalandi dorsalis | reverse complement strand
GGGGATGGCCAAAGCAGCTTCTGTGTATGGTCCCAGGTCAACAAAGACTTTTCAAATATGAGGTCCACCACATTCCCTGTTTGATAAAACACAAAAGATTTTGTTTACATTTTTCACTCTTTTGTTGTTTTTTTACAAAACAATGACTGGAAGTCTGTTTCTAAATACCTCCTGACATTTTCTTTACTGTATTTTGTTGTTGGTGGAACTGTCATAACATTATACCTGCAATACTTAATACAATGCGTACAAAACATTTTTTGCTTGAAAAATAAAATAATATAACACTTATAGAATGTCGGCTCAGTCTTAACTGGT
>NW_019500419.1:0-318 GCF_002814215.2 Seriola lalandi dorsalis | reverse complement strand
TATGACTTTTTATGCCTTTCTATACTATGACTTTTTTACTACTTTTTATGCCTTACTATACTATGTCATTTTATGACTTTTTATGCCTCACTATACTATGACATTTTTATGCCTTTTTATGACTTACTATACCGTGATGTTTTTATGTATTTTTATGCCTTACTATACTATGTCGTTTTTATGACTTTTTACACCTTGATATACTATGACATTTTATGTATTTTTATGCCTTACTATACTATGTCATTTTTATGACTTTTTATGCCTTACTATACTATGAAATTTTATGACTTTTTATGCCTTACTATACTATGAGAT
>NW_019500418.1:0-387 GCF_002814215.2 Seriola lalandi dorsalis | reverse complement strand
TGAGTCAAACTGTTGATTGTGACGCAGAGAACAGGAAGTACCACAGCTCATGTTGTTCCCTCCTTTTCTCTCAGTGTCTTTGTGTGGACAGAAGTTCACTCTGACTCTTCTTCCCTCCACAGTCCACAGGGAGAAACTGACTCTGAGACTTTCACAGTAAAATAATAATAATGTTGTATTTACACTCACCTGCCTCAGGCATCAGTTTCCTCCTTCTGCTGCGTCGACTCAAAATGGAGTCTGAACTAACACTTGACACGTTCTCTTTCACTTCCTCCTCCCCTTTGCATTTACAGGTAATCACCTGAGTCTGGCTCTTCCTGGATTTCTTCCTTGCTTCTCCTAAGAGTCTGTCTATCCTAAGTGCTCCCCCTGCTGGGCCCCCAG
>NW_019500416.1:0-825 GCF_002814215.2 Seriola lalandi dorsalis | reverse complement strand
TATGTCATGTTTATGAATTTTTATGCCATACTGTACTATGATATATTTTCACGTTTTTATGCCTTACTATACTATGTCTTTTTCTTCACTGTTTAGGCCTTACTATAGGATGACGTTTTTTTCACTTTTCGGGCCATACTATACTATGATGTTTTTTTCATTTTTTAGGCCTTACTATACTATGTCGTTTTAATGACTTTTTCTGCCTTACCAAAGTATGTTGTTTTTTTCACTTTTTATGCTTCACTATACTATGTCGTTTTTTAAGTCTTTTTATGCCATACTATACTATGTCGTTTTTATGACTTTTTATTATTAGACTATACTATGTCGTTTTCATGACGATTTATACCATATTATACTATGATTTTTTAAAAAGTTTTTAGGCCTTCTATGTCATTTTTATGACTTTTTATGCCTTACTAAAGCATGTTGTTTTTTTCACTTTTTATGCCTTACTATACTATGTTGTTTTTTTCCATTTTTATGCCTTACTATACTATGTCGTTTTTATGACTTTTTATGCTTTACTATACTATGATGTTTCATGTTTTGTTATGCATCACTATACTTTTTCATGTTTATGACTTTTTATGCCTTACTATACTATGTTTTTTTTTCATTTTTATGCCTTACTATACTATGTTGTTTTTAACAATTTGTATGCCTTACTATACTATGTCATGTTTATGAATTTTTATGCCATACTATACTATGATATATTTTCACATTTTTATGCCTTACTATACTATGTCTTTTTCTTCACTGTTTAGGCCTTACTATAGTATGACGTTTTTTTCACTTTTTAGGCCTAACTATACTATA
>NW_019500415.1:0-318 GCF_002814215.2 Seriola lalandi dorsalis | reverse complement strand
GGGTGAGGACGATAGACACACACACACACACACACACACACACACACACACACACACACACACACATACTGATACTGATATGGACGGATACACACAACATTACATCCTCAGTATATGTTTAGTATATTCTGTGTCCCTGGCCCAAAAATGAGTTTCTACCCAACCTAATACTGAATCCACATCTGCAACTCTAAGCAGCACAGAACCCACTGACCATTCATTGGCCATGTGTGTAAGGTAAATTCAACAAATACAAAATAAATATATATGAATATTTTTCATCCCTGTTTGAGCCACAGAAAGAAAGAAAGAAAGAAA
>NW_019500414.1:0-319 GCF_002814215.2 Seriola lalandi dorsalis | reverse complement strand
GTCAAATATCCAGAGATGCACCAGCATATGAAAGGCCTCAGCTGGCTAGCATAATAATACTCCAGCAGGCATGGAAGCCCCATTCCCTCTTCTTCTTTTTGGAGTTGTAAAGTTTTATATATATATATATTCTCAATTTTCTGCCATTCCAAATATATCTGGATATGAGTGTGTCCGATTCCGCAAACTGTTGAGGTAGCACTTCAGCGGGCAAAGTTTGAAAAAGAAATAATAATTGTGACCGACTCTACTCTTAAACCTAAATTGAGGAATGGGATAACATTTCACCTTCCTACATCTGCCTTTAATTTGGATGACT
>NW_019500413.1:0-378 GCF_002814215.2 Seriola lalandi dorsalis | reverse complement strand
TCCAGCTGCTGGTCCAGCTGCTGGTCCTAGTGTTGAGTCCAGCTGCTCTGATTTTTTTACTTTTGTTTCCAATATGTGTTTAGTTTTTAGGGTTAGGGTTAGGGTTACCCTTATTTTATTGTTGGGTTTTATTTTAATGGTCGGATTCTATTTAATTGTTTTATTGTTTTATGAATAAATGTTTATTATTTAAATTTGTAAATAAATGCTTTATAAATAAAGTGAAGTGATTGATTTTTATTTGAGTTTTAGGGTGTGTGTGTGTGTGTATGTGAGTGTGTGTGTGTGTGTGTGTGTGTGTGTGTGTGTGTGTGTGTGTGTGTGTCTGTGTGTGTGTTAATACCACAGGTCTCGACTGTAGCTTCCTCTCATCCTGTG
>NW_019500412.1:0-319 GCF_002814215.2 Seriola lalandi dorsalis | reverse complement strand
TGTGCATTGAGTGCTTTGATACTTTCGCAGTATTAATATAGAACCTAGACCTGCTTTTGTAATAAAAAAAAAAAAGACATGGAAATTTCACTGTATACAATATGGGATCTTCAAAATAAATTAGTGTTCGGTGACCATGACAAAACTTCCTCAATGGAGATCCCAAAATAAGTATTATATGATAACAACAAAACAGTCAATATAAATCATGATTGACAAAATTCTTAAAAGCTTATTAAAATAATTAAAAAAACAATTCAGGATCTCTACAGACAAAGCTTGCTATGTTGAAATCACAAGCAAATATTTTGTAATTTGA
>NW_019500411.1:0-319 GCF_002814215.2 Seriola lalandi dorsalis | reverse complement strand
ATATATATATATATATATATATATATATATATATATATATATATATATATATTTACATATATACATATATGATAGCATATATGTATATATATATTTATGATAGCATATATGTTAGTATTTAGTACAGCCTCAGCATTGTTCCAGCCCACGTGTACCTTCAGTAACATTTTCACACTACCATATACCAAAGCAGGGCTTCATAGAAGTGTCCTCTGCTTGGCTTCAAGCTGCTTTGTACAGCCTGATATGAGATTGCCTCAAGCAAACTGTGGAACCCTGCAACATCACAGCCTACTCCATGTGTTAGCAAACATTTCAC
>NW_019500410.1:0-319 GCF_002814215.2 Seriola lalandi dorsalis | reverse complement strand
TGTCAAAAAACCTTATATTATATTATGGCATAAAAGGTCATAAAAACATCATAGTATGGTAGAGAATAAGATTACATAGGATATGGAGGCATAATAATGCCAAAAAACCTCATATTATATTATGTCATAAAAATATCAAAAAACGTCATAGTATAGTATGGCATAAAACGTCAAAAAAACATCATATTATATTAAGGCATTAAATGTCATAAAAACGTGATAGTATGGTAGAGAATAAGTTTACATAGGATAGGAGGGCATAAAAATGTCAAAAAACGTCATAGTATAGTATGTCATAAAAATATCAAAAAACATCATA
>NW_019500409.1:0-405 GCF_002814215.2 Seriola lalandi dorsalis | reverse complement strand
TCACAGTATAGTATGGCATAAAACGTCATAGGATAGTATGGCATAAAACGTTCAAAAACGTCATAGTATAATATGGCATAAAATTGTCAAAAAAGATCATAGTATAGTATGGCATAAAACGTCAAAAAACGTCACAGTATAATATCGCATTAAATTTTCAAAAAACGTCATAGTATTGTATGGCATAAAACGTCAAAAAACATCACAGTATAATATGGCATAAAATTGTCAAAAAATGTCATAGTATTGTATGGCATAAAACGTCAAAAAACATCACAGTATAATATCACATAAAATTGTCATAAAATGTCATAGTATAGTATGGCATAAAAACGTCAAAATACGTGATAGTATAGTAAAGCATAAAATGTTATAAAAACGTCAGTATAAATAAGGCATAAAAAC
>NW_019500408.1:0-384 GCF_002814215.2 Seriola lalandi dorsalis | reverse complement strand
TAAATTCATACACAACAGTCCTGAACTGAAGCAGACTGTCCTGACAGCTGATATATGTGTGTGATTAACTGTGAATTACCATGTCTGAACTTAAGTATTTGTCTTTCACTGTCATTCAAAGGTGTCCACACTGAAAACTGAATGACCACTGCCAACAGAAGGAGGAGCTCATGTATGGACAAAGGAGACTGCATGTACTTCCTTAGTTCTGAAACGGGCTGTGGTGGTGGTGGTGGTGGTGATGATGATGATGATGATGATGATGATGATGATGATGCCAAGAAAACCACTTCCAGTTCATCTTCCTCTGATGAGAGGACAAACCAGCCATTTAGACATTTATTTTGTGTGTTATTCTCTGTCCTCAGTGTTCACAGGTTCAGT
>NW_019500407.1:0-319 GCF_002814215.2 Seriola lalandi dorsalis | reverse complement strand
GTGTGTGTGTGTGTGTGTGTGTGTGTGTGTGTGTGTGTGTGTGTGTGTGTGAAAGAGAGAGAGAGAGAGAAAGAGAGAGATAGAGAGAGAGAGACATCCCCACATCTCTCTGCACCCTCTGTCCTCTCTTTCCTGTTATCTGTTATTGTTCAGGCAAACTAGTGAACAACATGGGGAGTTATGTTTCTCTCTGTCGAACCCTGCTCTGACTAAACACGGTGGTGGGAGGCGCGCGTGTGTGTGCGTGTGTGTGTGCATGTGTGTGTGTGTGTGTGTGTGTGTGTGTGTGTGTGTGTGTGTGTGTGTTTGAGTGCTCTCC
>NW_019500406.1:0-319 GCF_002814215.2 Seriola lalandi dorsalis | reverse complement strand
TATCTATCTATCTATCTATCTATCTATCTATGTCAGATGATCATCATGCTTTGTCTATTAATATGCTCTATTATCGATTAGCCTCTTTAAATATTCTTGTTGTTGGATTGTAGACCTATATTGAAGTTTTATTTAACTGTTTATAAATATGAAGCAGTGAATCCATGTGGTCCTTGTGGTCCGGACCTGTTTGATTGTGAAGAGGGGAATGAGGCGCTGATTCAGACCCGTGGCGCACATTAAATCTTCCTGGGGAAATTATCTCTTTTATAATAAAGCTCAAAAGGGAAGACTGAAATAAAAAGTAGACACAAAATGA
>NW_019500405.1:0-343 GCF_002814215.2 Seriola lalandi dorsalis | reverse complement strand
AGGTTTAGCTTCAGGTTCAGGTTTAGCTTCAGGTTTAGCTTCAGGTTCAGGTTTAGCTTCAGGTTCAGGTTTAGCTTCAGGTTCAGATTTAGCTTCAGGTTTAGGTTTAGCTTCAGGTTTAGCTTCAGGTTCAGGTTTAGCTTCAGGTTTAGGTTTAGCTTCAGGTTTAGCTTCAGGTTCAGGTTTAGCTTCAGGTTCAGATTTAGCTTCAGGTTTAGGTTTAGCTTCAGGTTTAGGTTTAGCTTCAGGTTCAGGTTTAGCTTCAGGTTCAGGTTTAGCTTCAGGTTTAGCTTCAGGTTCAGGTTTAGCTTCAGGTTCAGATTTAGCTTCAGGTTTAGGTTTA
>NW_019500404.1:0-319 GCF_002814215.2 Seriola lalandi dorsalis | reverse complement strand
GTAAAGTCCTGTTTTATTCTGAACTTCATTTGTTGGGACTAGAAACGTCTGAATGAGGCTCCAGAGGCTCTGAGAACAGTTCTCAGTAAATATTAAAATCATATAAAACACTACAGAATGACTCAGAATAAATAATAAAGACATTAAACATGCTGAAGGAAGAGACTGTCCTCCTGTGAAAAACGAGCCCACAGGTCGTTTGTGCAGCAGCTTATTACGACCCGTAGTAACGTTTTGTTGCTAGGCGACATTTAGTGGTCGTTGTAATGATGACAGGAGTAAAGGGAAACGTGCGGTGACGTAGTGTAAAGAAAGTCCA
>NW_019500403.1:0-405 GCF_002814215.2 Seriola lalandi dorsalis | reverse complement strand
GCGCGCGCATTTCCACTGGTGACAAATGATGCCTTTTGAATGTGCTCTTATTCGGCTACAGGGATTCATGAAGTGACGTGTGTGTTGGTGCATTCTCAGCATGCTCTCTGCTGAGAAGTGTGTATGTCCCTGCCTGTGAGTGTGTGTATGTGTGTGTGTTCATGTGTGTTTCACTATTTGAGTGGATTCCCCCCGCATAGTCGTAACTGCTGCGAAATATGGATGGCTGAGTGTCTGCCAGACTATGCCAGACTGTGTGTGTGTGTGTGTGTGTGTGTGTGTGTGTGTGTGTGTGTGTGTGTGTGTGTGTGACTTATGTGAGCGCGACCACATATGTCTGTGCTTGGAAATGTGCATGCTCATTCCATGTGTTGGAGTGTGTGTGTGTGTGTGTGTGTGTGTGTG
>NW_019500402.1:0-1107 GCF_002814215.2 Seriola lalandi dorsalis | reverse complement strand
TATAACATTTCATAAAAACGTCATTGTATAAGGCATAAATACGTCTAAAAACGTCATTGTAAAAGGCATAAATACGTCTAAAAACGTCATAGTATGGTAAGGTATAAAATGTCATAATATCCTCATAGTATATTATGGCATAAAACGTCATAGTATAGAAAGATATAAAATGTTATAAAAAGGTCATAGTATAGTAAGGCATAAAAACGTGAAAAAATGTCATAGTATAATAAGGCATAAAAATGTCATAAAAACGTCATAGTATAGTAACGGATAAAAAATTTCATAAAAATGTCATAGTATAGTAAGATATAACATTTCATAAAAACGTCATAGTATAGTAAGGGATAAAAAATTTCATAAAAATGTCATAGTATAGTAAGATATAACATTTCATAAAAACGTCATTGTATAAGGCATAAATACTTCTAAAAACGTCATAGTATGGTAAGGTATAAAATGTCATAATTTCCTCATAGTATATTATGGCATAAAACGTCATAGTATAGAAAGATATAAAATGTTATAAAAAAGTCATAGTATAGTAAGGCATAAATATGTGAAAAAATGTCATAGTATAATAAGGCATAAAGTGTCATAAAAACGTCATAGTATAGTAAGGGATAAAAAATTTCATAAAAATGTCATAGTATAGTAAGATATAACATTTCATAAAAACGTCATTGTATAAGGCATAAATACGTCTAACAAAGTCATAGTATGGTAAGGTATAAAATGTCATAATATCCTCATAGTATATTATGGCATAAAACGTCATAGTATAGAAAGATATAAAATGTTATAAAAAGGTCATAGTATAGTAAGGCATAAATATGTGAAAAAATGTCATAGTATAATAAGGCATAAAATGTCATAAAAACGTCATAATATAGTAAGGGATAAAAAATGTCATAAAAATGTCATAGTATAGTAAGGCATAAAATGTCATAAAAACATCATAGTATAGTAAGGGATAAAAAATTTCATAAAAATGTCATAGTATAGTAAGGCATAAAATGTCATAAAAACATCATAGTATAGTAAGGGATAAAAAATTTCATAAAAATGTCATAGTATAAGGCATAAATACGTCTAAAAACGTCATAG
>NW_019500401.1:0-319 GCF_002814215.2 Seriola lalandi dorsalis | reverse complement strand
ACACACACACACACACACACACACACACACACACACACACACACACACATGCACACACGCACATACGCACACACACTTTGTGAATGTATCAGACTACAAAGGGACCGAGGGGAAATAAAGGAAAAGAAAAAGGAGGATGCTGTGATGCAGCAGAAAAGCTATCAGCACCAGATTCGTTATGTGTGAGGAGGTAAACCACTGAGTCTGTATGTGCCATGTGCAGATTACCCCACAACAGCCTCGCGACATACACACACATGCACACATACACACATACTTAGCACAACTCTGTACGCACACACACACACACACACACACA
>NW_019500399.1:0-422 GCF_002814215.2 Seriola lalandi dorsalis | reverse complement strand
GTCATAGTATAGTAAGGCATAAAAAACTAAAAAAACGTCATAGTATAGCAAGGCATAAAAACGGCATAAAACGTCATAGTATAGTCAGGTATAAAATGTCACAGTATAGTTATGAATGAAAAGGTGAAAAAATGTCATTGTATAGTAAGGCATAAAAAAGTCAAAAAACATCATAGTATAGTAAGGCAAAAAAAAGTCAAAGAATGCCATAGTATAGCAACTCATAAAAACAGCATAAAACGTCATAGTATAGCAAGGCATAAAAACGGCATAAAACGTCATAGTATAGTAAGGCAAAAAAATGTCAAAAAACGTCATAGTATAGTAAGGCATAAAAAACTAAAAAAACGTCATAGTATAGTCAGGTATAAAATGTCACAGTATAGTTATGCATGAAAAGGTGAAAAAATGTCATTGTATAG
>NW_019500398.1:0-319 GCF_002814215.2 Seriola lalandi dorsalis | reverse complement strand
TCAATATTATTCACAAAAATGTCCTTGAGCCTCGGACTAACAAATGTGTTGAATGCATTTCCTTCCGCATAAAGCATTAGCACTGATGGTTTTTTTCAGCGCTCTAAATTGTGTATTGTTTACTAGCGCGCAGTCCTCTTCTTCTTCCCTGCCTGTTAACACACTCTTGGTGCCTACCACCACCAAGGATCAATTAGCAGAATAGCGTGAAAGCTAGGGCAGAATGTGAATCGTGCCACAAACATGCACACACACACACACACACACACGAGCATGATATCAACAAAGCGAGGGCTCACTCATGAAAACACTGCTGTGT
>NW_019500397.1:0-319 GCF_002814215.2 Seriola lalandi dorsalis | reverse complement strand
AGGAAAAAAAAGAAATGTGAAATTTTGAGAACAAAGTCGTAAAATTACAAGAATAAAGTTGTGAATTTGAAAAGAAAGAGTCATATATTAAGAGAGTAAAGTTATGATTTCAAACAGCTCCTTCCTCAGCTGTGTGATGTCTGTGTTTCAGCAGGTGACCATAAGAGGGAGCTGTCTCCTACCTCTTGAAGCAGTGTGCGGCGGTCACCACCCAGCAGGGGTTGATGAGTGAGGCTCCACACAGAGGATGGTTTCCTTTAGAATGAGACCTGAGCCACAGAGACACCTGCCAGGGCCACTCACCCCTGAAATCACACAC
>NW_019500396.1:0-400 GCF_002814215.2 Seriola lalandi dorsalis | reverse complement strand
GTGCTTCATCTTTAAATGACATTTCAACTCCTTTCAGTGCTCCAACTTCAAATGTCACTTCAACTCCTTTCAGTGCTTCAACTTCAACTGACACTTTAACTCTTTTCAGTCTTTCATCTTTAAATGATACTTCAACTCCTTTCAGTGCTTCAACTTCACATGACACTTCAACTCCTTTCAGTGCTTCATCTTCAACTGACACTTTAACTCTTTTCAGTGCTTCATCTTTAAATGACACTTCAACTCTTTTCTGTGCTTCATCTTTAAATTACATTTCAACTCCTTTCAGTGCTCCAACTTCAAATGTCACTTCAACTCCTTTCAGTGCTTCAACTTCAACTGACACTTTAACTCTTTTCAGTCTTTCATCTTTAAATGATACTTCAACTCCTTTCAGTGC
>NW_019500395.1:0-319 GCF_002814215.2 Seriola lalandi dorsalis | reverse complement strand
TGTTTCAAGTGATGCCTCACAGTTTCCACTGCCTCCATTGTTGGAATACAGGTGAATAAGGAGGTCACATCGTATGACACCATGGTTTCATCTTGTGCCATTTTCAAGCCTTTGATTTTGTTTACAAAGTCTAATGAGTTTCGAACATGATGTGGTGTGTTCCCAACCAGGGGGGCTAAGATGTTGGCTACAAGCTTAGCGATATTGTAGGTTACTGAATTGATGCTGCTTACGATGGGTCGGAGTGGTGCCCCTTCCTTATGGACCTTGGGGAGTCCATATAGGCATGGAATGGTGTCCTGAGGATAGAGACGGAGGT
>NW_019500394.1:0-319 GCF_002814215.2 Seriola lalandi dorsalis | reverse complement strand
AATATCTGCACATGTAGTTGGGACCTGCTTCACTCTGAGTCTCAGTCATTTAACTCAGCTGTAACCATCCCTCCGCTCTGAGGATGAGGAAGCAGTCGACCACAGTCTGCTGCAGCCACTACATCCATAACAATGACTAACTCTCTGATTCCCCTTAGCTACTGCATTAAAAAACATTTTCAGAGGAAACTGCTGTAAACTGAGACGAGTGTGTGTGTGTGTGTGTGTGTGTGTGTGTGTGTGTGTGCGTGCTAATGCAGGAACACTGACACAGCTCCAGGGTTGTGTGCATCGGTGTGTGACGTCAGGGTGCAGCAAA
>NW_019500393.1:0-319 GCF_002814215.2 Seriola lalandi dorsalis | reverse complement strand
GACGTATGTTCCTGTCCATGGTGAGTTGCTTCCTGTTTCTGTTTTTACACTCAAGTAACTTTAATTGTTCATTTGTTATTTAGTTTTCAAAAGTGTTTCAGTTTGTTCAGACTGAACATGAAGAAAATAAAGTTGAAAATGTTTCAGACTGAGTCAGATTTGTTGAGACTCCTGGTGATGAATCTACAGAGAGAAGAGGAAGAATCAGAGGATGAGGAGGGAAATAACAGAGAGAACTGGAGTCTGTAGTAAATTCTCAGATCAGTCTGATCAACTGTCACATGAACAAACACACTGACAGTTTGTGTTGATTCCTCGT
>NW_019500392.1:0-401 GCF_002814215.2 Seriola lalandi dorsalis | reverse complement strand
TTAATACTGGTCTGGTCCTGTCTGTTAATACTGGTGTGGTCCTGTCTTAATACTGGTCTGGTCCTGTCTGTTAATACTGGTCTGGTCCTGTCTTAATACTGGTCTGGACCTGTCAGTTTAAACTGGTCTGGTCCTGTCTGTTAATACTGGTCTGGTCCTGTCTTAATACTGGTCTGGACCTGTCTGTTAATACTGGTCTGGTCCTGTCTTAATACTGGTCTGGTCCTGTCTGTTAATACTGGTCTGGTCCTGTCTGTTAATACTGGTCTGGACCTGTCTGTTAATACTGGTCTGTTCCTGTCTGTTAATACTGGTCTGGTCCTGTCTGTTAATACTGGTCTGGTCCTGTCTGTTAATACTGGTCTGGTCCTGTCTTAATACTGGTCTGGTCCTGTCTGTTA
>NW_019500391.1:0-666 GCF_002814215.2 Seriola lalandi dorsalis | reverse complement strand
TTGTAAAGGTGAATTTATGGCAGAGCTGTTGGACTGAGTTGCAGTAGATTGTACAGGTGTACCTAATAAAGTGTCACTGAGTGTCTCATGCTGCCAGAATGAAAACTGATCATCAGGTTTGTTGTGATTCTTCTTCTGTAGCAGCAGCAGCAGCTGATCAGAGATTTAACTGGAGTGTGTTTTATTTAGTCAGAAGGAAGGAGAGCGTTCTCATTTATTCTCCTTTAAAACTTCACCTTTCTTCATGTTTCATCATCTCAATTCATCCTACACCCTAAAATCCACTAAGATCCATTTGAGCAACATGAAGATGAACTTTCCATCAAATATTTTCCACGGACCAAATCAAGCTGGAACGAGACGAGAGGTGAATCTACGTTTCCAAAGCTTCTTCTTCATGTGTCTGTAAAGGGACGCTCCACTGATTTTACACATGAAGATCAGTTTACTGGTGATGAAGAGCACGACTCAGTCTGACATCACAGTCTCATGGATTCACTGATTATAATGTCGGCCATGTTGTGTCATGTTATTAAATGATACTTGATGTGAATCACACTGATGTCTTTAACATTCAGGAAATATTCAGCCAGAGCTCATTAAACTGTGATGATGATGATGATGATGATGATGATGCTTGTTGTCTCTCTTCACACTACAACTCTG
>NW_019500390.1:0-319 GCF_002814215.2 Seriola lalandi dorsalis | reverse complement strand
TGTGTGTGTGTGTGTGTGTGTGTGTGTGTGTGTGTGTGTGCGCGCGTGCGCGTGCGCGTGCGCGTGTGCGTGCAGTGCAGCAATGTATATTTTAGCACTTTTTAACCACAGAGGTAGTCGAGAGGTAGAGTCGCACTTCCCACAGGCCACGCTGCTCCACGTGCCTCATACAGCCGCTTCCTATCACTGGTTCACTCTTCACCCAAATCACTCTTCAATTGTGTTTCGGGCAGCGACCTGTTTCACGTTGCACCTCGTTCGCAGCTGAAAACTTTCTTTTATCTTATCTTAGCAATCAACAACAAAAATGATCAGAGAG
>NW_019500389.1:0-319 GCF_002814215.2 Seriola lalandi dorsalis | reverse complement strand
GCATGTGTGTGTGTGTGTGTGTGCATGTGTGTGTGCATGTGTGTGTGTGTGTGTGTAGGGAAAGTAATGTGACTAAGGAATCCTCCGGCGAGACAAGAAGCTGCTGACTGATGGAGACTGACTCCATCTTCAGGGCGGAGAAAGTGATTTCCACCTCAGCTTCGTTCCCGTCGTGTTCCTCCTTCTACATTATGAAATAAACAATCAGATGAGATGATTGTTCATTTCTTTATTAGTGCCACAGTGGAAATATTTACAGTAATACAGACAGAAAAAACTGATAAATGACAATAATATAATATAATATGTTCAATTTAGA
>NW_019500388.1:0-357 GCF_002814215.2 Seriola lalandi dorsalis | reverse complement strand
TCACGTTTTTTTAGACTTACTATACTATCAGGTTTTTATGAATTTTTTATGCCTTACTATACTATGACGTTTTCATGAAATCTTTTATGCCTCACTATACTATGACGTTTTGATCACGTTTTTTATGCCTTACTATACTATGACAATTTTATGACATTTTTTATGCCTTACTATACTATGACGTTTTTATCACTTTTTTTAGACTTACTATACTATGACGTTTTTATGAATTTTTTATGCCTTGGAATACTATGACGTTTTCATGAAATCTTTTATGCCTTACTATACTATAACATTTTTATGACTTTTTTATGCCTCACTATACTATGACGTTTTTATGAATTTTTTATGCCTTGC
>NW_019500387.1:0-319 GCF_002814215.2 Seriola lalandi dorsalis | reverse complement strand
CTATCTCCCCCCACCACCCTCCCCCCTTCCCTTTCCCTCTTTCCTCACACACACATACACACACACACACACACACAGTCTCATGGCGAGGGCCACGCCGCAGGAAAAACACTCCCATAACGAGCTACAAACGCTGAAATAACACTGTTACCCTAAGTGAGATGTTTCTAATGAGGGCTGGAGAGAAGCGTGACAGAGAGACACACATTTTGTTGGGGGAAAAGGGGGAAGGACACCGTGAAACAAGACACAGGCATGTTGGATTTCACTGTATTCATCCGCCCACACAGGCTGAGGCCATTTTGGATCTTGGTCAAGC
>NW_019500386.1:0-378 GCF_002814215.2 Seriola lalandi dorsalis | reverse complement strand
TATACTATGACGTTTTTTGACATTTTATGCCATAGTATACTATGACGTTTTTTGAC
Source organism: Seriola lalandi dorsalis (assembly GCF_002814215.2). NCBI lineage: Eukaryota > Metazoa > Chordata > Actinopteri > Carangiformes > Carangidae > Seriola > Seriola lalandi. The sequence continues at coordinate 322 of NW_019500386.1, read as the reverse complement.
GTTTTTATGCCTTAATATAGTATCACATTTTTATGCCTTACTGTAATATGACGTTTTTTGACGTTTTTATGCCATAGTATACTATGACATATTTTGACGTTTTTATGCCATAGTATACTATGACGTTTTTTGATGTTTTCACGCCTTACTATTCTATGACTTTTTTTGACATTTTTATGCCATAGTATACTATGACGTTTTTTGACATTTTATGCCATACTATACTATGAAGTTTTTTGACATTTTTAAGCCTTACTATTCTATGACTTTTTTTGACATTTTTATGCCATAGTATACTATGACGTTTTTTTGACAATTTATG
>NW_019500385.1:0-319 GCF_002814215.2 Seriola lalandi dorsalis | reverse complement strand
CATAAAAATGTCAAAAAACGTCATAGCATAGTAAGGCAAAAAATTGTCATCGTATACTAAGGCATAAAAATGTCAAAAACATGATAGTATAGTAAGGCATAAAAATGTCGTAGTACAGTAGGGCATAAAAATGTCAAAAAACGTCATAGCATAGTAAGGCAAAAAATTGTCATCGTATACTAAGGCATAAAAATGTCAAAAACATGATAGTATAGTAAGGCATAAAAATGTCGTAGTACAGTAGGGCATAAAAATGTCAAAAAACGTCATAGCATAGTAAGGCAAAAAATTGTCATCGTATACTAAGGCATAAAAATGT
>NW_019500384.1:0-410 GCF_002814215.2 Seriola lalandi dorsalis | reverse complement strand
CATCATAGTATATTAAGGCATAAAAGGTCATAAAAACGTCATAGTATGGTAAGGAATCAAATGAAATTGTGTTGGAAGGCATAAAAATGACAAAAAACGTCATTGTATATTATGGCACAAAAATGTCAAAAAACGTCATAGTATAGTATGGCATAAAATGTCAATAAAACATCATAGTATATTAAGGCATAAAAGGTCATAAAAACATCATAGTATGGTAAGGAATCAAATGAAATTGTATTCGAAGGTATAAAAATGACAAAAAACGTCATTGTATCGTATGGCATTAAATGTCAAAAAACGTCATAGTATAGTATGGCATAAAATGTCAAAAAAACCTCATAGTATATTAAGGCATTAAAGATCATAAAAACGTCATAGTATGGTAAGGAATCAAATGAAATTGTATT
>NW_019500383.1:0-319 GCF_002814215.2 Seriola lalandi dorsalis | reverse complement strand
TCTCTCTCTCTCTCTCTATTCTCTCTGTCTTCCTCTTGCTCACCGGTCCATGAAATCCTCCTCCACTTCTTTCAAATTCAGCTCAGGAATTATTATTATATATTTTTTCAACAGCAGAAGCTTGCATTGCTGTGCGCATGTTAATCAGAGAAGAACGTCAGATAATGACCAATAACGTTTTGTTCTGGATGATGATGACAGCGCACGACGCCATCGTCCAGTAATGTGTCATCTGAAAAACACATGGCACGTCCAGGGCTGACTCACAGCGCTCTCTCTAAAATATCCCCGCACTATAAGCGAAGGGATCTCCCACCTG
>NW_019500382.1:0-319 GCF_002814215.2 Seriola lalandi dorsalis | reverse complement strand
TGCTGCTCTTCACTGGTTCTGTGAAGTTGCTGGATGTTGGCAGGAAGTGGATCCCGCCGTCGTACATGTCGATCTGTAGCATCCCAATGGGGATGGGGAAGCTCAATGGGTGACGTGTCTGGTGAGGACGCAGACCATGCAAGAACTGAGACCTTTTTAAGCTTCCAGGAATTGTGCATATGATGCTGCAACATGAGGCGATGGCGGCAGATGTCTGGCACGACAATGGGCCTCAGGATCTCGTTTGTGTGTGTGTGTGTGTGTGTGTGTGTGATCTGACAGATAAACATCAACAGATGGAACCATGCAGCTTTTAATC
>NW_019500381.1:0-574 GCF_002814215.2 Seriola lalandi dorsalis | reverse complement strand
ACCATACTATAACATTCTCAGATGGTCTTATGCTTTATTATACTTTGTCATTTTTTAAATTTTTTTGCCATACTATACTATGTCGTTTTTCACTTTTTTGCCATACTATACTATGTGGTTTTTTCACTTTTAAAGCCTTATTATACCATGATGTCTTCATACCTTACCATACTATAACATTCTCAGATGGTTTTATGCTTTATTATACTTTGTCATTTTTTCAATTTTTTTGCCATACTATACTATGTCGTTTTTTTTTCACTTTTTTGCCATACTATACTATGTCGTATTTTTCACTTTTAAGGCCTCAATATACTATGACGTCTTCGTATCTCACTATATTATGAGGTTTTTTGATGTTTTAATGCTTTATTATACTTTTTCATTTTTTCAATTTTTTTGCCATACTATATTATATCATTTTTTTCCACTTTTAAGGCCTTAATTTACCATGACATCTTCATATCTTACTATATTATGAGGTTTTTTGATGTTTTTATACTTTATTATACTTTTTCATTTTTTCAATTTTTTTGCCATACTATATACAATGCCGTTTTTTCACTTTTTTTGC
>NW_019500380.1:0-319 GCF_002814215.2 Seriola lalandi dorsalis | reverse complement strand
TACATTGAATCCCCTACTTTTATTCACTGTAGATCTAAATTTAGAGAGACGTTTAGGCCCAATGCATTGTGATTGATGCAATTTATTTGCACTTCCTGGAAGCGACGTCTTTTCTCGTTTTTTTTAAGCCTGAATGGCACCTGACACAGTCAGGATGGCCGAGCGGTCTAAGGCGCTGCGTTCAGGTCGCAGTCTCCTCTGGAGGCGTGGGTTCGAATCCCACTTCTGACAGCCTTTGCTTTTAATGGGACTTGATCCCTGTCAGGTGATATCAGCTAAGAAAAAGTTGACAAACACTTGCAGGAATGTTTGTGCTCTG
>NW_019500379.1:0-684 GCF_002814215.2 Seriola lalandi dorsalis | reverse complement strand
CCCCAGACCAGCCTTGAACCCACAATCCTCTGGTTGAGAAGTGACAGCTCTAACCCCTGACCCACAGAGAAAGCTCATCTTCCTGCTCTCGTATGTGACGTATAAAAAGGATAAAGTATTTTAAAGCAGAAAAAGTCAAACTATAGCAAGGCATAAAAATGTCAAAAAAAGGTCATAGTATAGTATGGCATAAAACGTCAAAAAAACGTCATAGTATAGTATGGCATTAAATTGTCAAAAAACGTCATAGTATAGTATGGCATAAAATTGTCAAAAAACGTCATAGTATAGTATGACATAAAACGTCAAAAAACGACATAGTATAGTATGGCATGAAACGTCATAGTATAGTATGGCATAAAAATGTCAAAAACATCATAGTATAGTATGGCATAAATTTTTCAAAAAAACGTCATAGTATAGTATGGCATAAAATTGTCAAAAAACTTCATAGTATAGTGTGGCATAAATTTTTCAAAAAAAAATGTCATAGTATAGTGTGGCATAAAACATCAAAAAACGTCATAGTATAGTATGGCATGAAATTGTCAAAAAACGTCATAGTATAGTGTGGCATAAATTTTTTAAAAAAAAGGTCATAGTATAGTATGACATAAAAGGTCAAAAAACGACATTGTATAGTATGGCATGAAACGTCATAGTATAGTGTGGCATGAAACGTCA
>NW_019500378.1:0-1006 GCF_002814215.2 Seriola lalandi dorsalis | reverse complement strand
GGCATAAAAATGTCAAAAAAGAGCATAGTATAGTAAGGCATAATAACGCCATAGTATAGTAAGGCTTAAAATGCCATAAAACGTCATAGTATAGTAAGGCATGAAAACGTCAGAAAACGTCATAGTATAGTAAGGCATAAAAATGTCATAAAAATGTCATCGTATAGTAAGTCATAAAATGTCATAAAAACGTCATAGTATAGTAAGGCATGAAAACGTCAGAAAAGGTCATAGTATAGTAAGGCATAAAATGTAAAAAAAAACGACATAGTATAGTAAGACATAAAAACGTCATAATATAGTCATAGTATAGTATGGCATAAAAACATCATAGTATAGTAAGGCATAAAAACGTCATAAAAACGTCATAGTATAGTATGACATAAAATATCACAAAAACGTCATAGTATAGTAAGGCATAAAATGTCAAAAAAAAATGATATAGTATAGTAAGGCATAATTACGTCATAGTATAGTATGGCATAAAAACGTCATAGTATAGTAAGTCATAAAAATGTCAAAAAAGAGCATAGAATAGTAAGGCATAAAAATGTCATAAAAATGCCATTTTATAATAAGGCATGAATCTTCAAAAAAATGTCATAGTATAGTATGGCATAAAAACGTCATAGTAAAGTAAGTCATAAAAATGTCAAAAAAGGTCATAGTATAGTAAGGCATGAAAACGTCAGAAAACGTCATAGTATAGTAATGCATAAAATGTAAAAAAAAACGACATACTATAGTAAGGCATAATAGCGTCATAGTATAGTATGGCATAATAACATCATAGTATAGTAAGGCATAAAAACGTCATAAAAACGTCATAGTATAGTATGGCATAATAACGTCATAGTATAGTAAGGCATAAAAACGTCCTAAAAATGTCATAGTATAATGAAGCATAAAAATGTAAAAAACGTCATAGTATAGTAAGGCATAAAATGTAATGAAAACGTCATGGTATAGTATGGCATGAAATGTAATAAAAACGTCATAGTATAGT
>NW_019500377.1:0-319 GCF_002814215.2 Seriola lalandi dorsalis | reverse complement strand
GATGATGATGATGTTTAATGATGATGAATATCTTCCTTCCTCCTCCTCTGCAGTACCGGCGGAGGGCGTTCAGGAACGTTCTGTGCCATCTGCAGCATCAACGAGATGATCCAGCAGCAGAACATCGTGGACGTTTTCCACACCGTCAAAACACTGAGGAACAACAAGACTAATATGGTGGAGACAATGGTGAGGACCCACGACACACGAACACAACACTGACACACACTGTATCAGGGTTAGGTGCAAGCATACGCTCACCCACCTGTCACTCAAAGAGGCCACGCCCTCAATCCTCCATAACTGTAGTCCTTAATAA
>NW_019500375.1:0-319 GCF_002814215.2 Seriola lalandi dorsalis | reverse complement strand
GTAAGGCATAAAACGTCAAAAAACATCATAGTATAGTGAGGCATAAAAACGTCAAAAAACATCATAGTATAGTGAGGCATAAAAACGTCAAAAAACTTCATAATATAGTAAGTTATAAATCGTCATTAAAACTTCATAGTATAGTAAGGCATAAAAAGTCATAAAAACATCATAGTATAGTAAGGCATAAATGTCATAGTATAGTAAGGCATGAAAAGTCATTAAACCTTCATAGTATAGTAAGGCATAAAACGTCAAAAAACATCATAGTATTGTAAGTTATAATTCGTCATTAAAACCTCATAGTATAATAAGGCAT
>NW_019500374.1:0-319 GCF_002814215.2 Seriola lalandi dorsalis | reverse complement strand
AGTGAAAATGGAAAAACAGTCTGATTCTTTTAGAGCGGCACCCGTCAGTCGAGTGAAGAAAGATTATTTTGATAGTCAAAACCAGTCAAACTGCAGCTGTCACTGACGTTTGATTGGTTCATGTAATATTCCTCAAAATGTTTCTCAAGATATTACAACTTTTTTCTCAAATAATTATGTTTTTTTTTTACTAATATTACGACTTGTTTTCTAGAAAAGTTATGAATTTATAAATGTACACACAGATTTTTTCTCTAAAAATTAAGACTTAAACAAAGAAATTGGGATTTTTTTGTAATATTACAACTTTTTTTAGATT
>NW_019500372.1:0-319 GCF_002814215.2 Seriola lalandi dorsalis | reverse complement strand
AGTTCAAGTAGATGGGTGTAGAACCAGAAGTTACTCCGTAGACAAGGTCAATGAGCAACGGAATGACATGTGCCCTTTTAGGCTGATGGAAAACCAGACGCGCCACTGCATTCTGGACCTGTAATGGTTTCACTGTCCATGAAGGGAGACCTGCCAGACGGGCATTGCAGCAGTGGAAGCGAGAGATAACCACGGCCCTGTACCAAGAATAAACTCAAAACAATCAATCATGTGAATAATGATTGCTTTCATTTGAAATAACCACTCACTAATTTAAAACAAAGGGCTGCTGTGGCCACACTGAAGTCTCTGCCGTGCT
>NW_019500371.1:0-319 GCF_002814215.2 Seriola lalandi dorsalis | reverse complement strand
ACACACACACACACACACACACACACACACACACACACACACGCACATCACGTCTCATATCTCATGTCCAGTTTCCAGTCGTCCTGACCGAGAAAGAAAAAGAGCTGTGCAAAGAAAAGAGCTGAGAGAAGAGCAAATTAAACAGGCGGAAAAGTGAGGGAAAGACGGAGAGATGAGGGATGAATAATTGATCTGAAGTGCCTGTGAGGCTTTAATCCCCAGCGGTGATTTTTACCAAACACACACCCAAATGCAGACAGGATGATATCACCACTAATGACTGCTACTGGCTGACAGACCTGTTGTGGGTTGACAGATA
>NW_019500370.1:0-319 GCF_002814215.2 Seriola lalandi dorsalis | reverse complement strand
TGCGCATTTATACCGTCACGGGCGTCAACAGGGGACGGCCAGGTGAAGCCTGGACCCACAGTAAGCGAGTCCTCGAGTGGTCTTAGGGTTTTCATCTCTAATAAAAAATAAAAGAAGAGGAAAGAGAAAGAGCAGAGGCACATTTGGAGGAGAAACATTTCAAATCGCAAGTATCAGGTTCGAAATAAACAAAGATAATCCGCAGGTTCAGCAGTGAAACCAAGGTGAGGTGAACTTTAGGCAGCAGCTGTTTGTCCATACCTTCAAGTCAAATTGATGTGTCTCGCTTACAAGCTGTGAAAATAATCAACCTGCCAAC
>NW_019500369.1:0-319 GCF_002814215.2 Seriola lalandi dorsalis | reverse complement strand
CTAGGCGACATCTAGTGGTCGTAGTGATTATGACAGGAGAGAAGAGAAAAGTGCGGTGACGTAGTTTAAAGAGAGACAAAGTCCACGTCAGGAGAAGGTTGACACAGAATATGACACATGAGAGCGGTGTTCGATTCCCATGTGGAAGTAACAGTTTATTTGATCAAAGTTGGTTATTATTGTAACCATGGCAACAAAGATCGTCTAATGTCGAGGAAGTACTTTTTTTTAACCCAAATCACCATGTTTTCCTAAACCTGACCAAGCCGTGACCGTTAATATAGTAACCACGGCAATAAAGGTAGGTACACCGCTCTCA
>NW_019500368.1:0-411 GCF_002814215.2 Seriola lalandi dorsalis | reverse complement strand
GTTTTTATCACTTACTACAATACACTCTTTCAAGGCTATATTGGTGGTGCAGTGGTCAAAGCTTTTGCCTTTCAACCAGAAGGTTGTGAGTTCAAATCCTGGCCTTGGCCTACCTTACTATACTATGACATTTTCAAGACTTACAATACTATAACATTTTTTTGCCTTATTATACTATGACGTTTTTATGCCTTACAATACTATGACGTTTTTTGACATTTTTTATGCCCTACTATATAATGAAGTTTTTTTGAAATTTTTATGCCTTATTATACTATGACTTTTATTTGCCTTACTATACTATGAAGTTTTTTCACATTTTCATGCCTTAATATACTGTGACGATTTTTGACATTTTTTGCCTTACTATACTATGACGTTTTTATGCCTTACTATATTATGACGTTTTTT
>NW_019500367.1:0-319 GCF_002814215.2 Seriola lalandi dorsalis | reverse complement strand
AAACACAGGGAAACAGCTAACCTGCCGCTGTCCATGCTGTCTAATGAACAGTACTGTGTCGGTGAGGAGCTTCACTTTCAGTCAGCGAACAGCTTCACTATGACATACACTAAGTGTCACTGAATAAACTGAAGTCATACTTGTTGGCAGGGGCAGATTGGGTTAGGTGGTATTTATTGATCAACCCTTCAGCGCTGAGCAGCGTCTGTGGCTACAGGTGGTCAGATACTGTCAGTGAGCACAGGTCTCAGTATCACACAGGACTCAGTATCACACAGGTCTCAGTATCACACAGGACTCAGTATCACACAGGACTCAG
>NW_019500366.1:0-319 GCF_002814215.2 Seriola lalandi dorsalis | reverse complement strand
CAAAAGAAAAATCCTACATCATAACTACTTAAAATCACTAATACATATGTGTGTGTTTGTGTGTGTGTGTGTGTGGGTGGGTGTGTGTCTCCGTGTTGCTCCTAAAGCTTAATTTCTCTAAGCGCACAGAAATAAAGTCAACTAAAATGTCAGCTTAGAGCTTCTTTCATCTGCCTGTTTCCAGTCTGACGCTCCTGCGCATCCTATCGAATTGACCTGTAGCACCAAACTAAAAGTGGCATTTACATCATGTTTCACTCCCTCAAGGAGATATTCTCTCTCTCTCTCTCTCTCTCTCTCTCTCTCTCTCTCTTCCCCC
>NW_019500365.1:0-319 GCF_002814215.2 Seriola lalandi dorsalis | reverse complement strand
CAATCAATTAGTGGGTGTGTATAAAAAGAACCCCAGCACACCAGACCTTCACATCAACTGAAACTTGACCTCTCACAACATGCCTAAGATTCACCCTGAGACCAAAGCGTTGATTATCAAGAGGCTGAAGACCAGATCCACTGCTGAGGTGGCTGACACCTTCAATGTGTCTCAATATCAAGTACAAAGAATAAGAAAAAGATCTGAAGAGACTGGAGATGTTTATGACAAGCCCAGGTCCGGCATACCCCGCAAGACAACTGCTCGGGAGGACCGTTTGTTGGGTTGAAAATCCAAGGCCAGCCCCTTTTCCACTGCA
>NW_019500364.1:0-319 GCF_002814215.2 Seriola lalandi dorsalis | reverse complement strand
TGTGTGTGTGTGTGTGTGTAGCTGGCTGTCTTTGTGAGTGTGTGTGCACAGAGAGAGAGAGAGAGAGAGAATGTGCTGACTGCAGTGCTTTGGTTCTGGGCATGCCCATTAGAAGTGGCTATAAATCCTGAGCGCAGTGCTCTCACTGTGTCAGCAGTCCAGCCAATGAATGGATATTAAACGCCACAAAAAAGTCTCTTTAATTCTGCTGCTCCTGCTACACCGCTGCACACTCTGTCTATCTATCTATCTATCTATCTATCTATCTATCTATCTATCTATCTATCTATCTATCTATCTATCTATCTATCTATCTATC
>NW_019500363.1:0-376 GCF_002814215.2 Seriola lalandi dorsalis | reverse complement strand
ACATTAACAATATTGAATAGGAGAAAACTGATTAGATGTCAACAACATGTAACGAGGAAAACAAAATGTATTTAAAAAAAAAAAAAAAAAAAATCAGATAAATGAAACAGCACTGATGCAGAAAATTAATTCACCAGGATGTTAGTGTAGAAAATTGCATGTTGAGTGGGTGAGTGACAGAATCAGTGTTGCTTGTGGAGGAAAACCTCCAGTTTTTATTTCAGACTGCATCTATATGTGCATTTCTAATTATTCAGAGAAGAAAAGAAGCTTTCTGTGCAACTGCTCATCTGTCAAAATTCTCTGTTAAACAGACAGTCCGTTAACTGTTGTGATTTAAAAAAAAAAAAAAAAAAAAAAAAAAAAAAAAAAAAAA
>NW_019500362.1:0-319 GCF_002814215.2 Seriola lalandi dorsalis | reverse complement strand
TTATTGATTATAGTGTTTGGTTTGAATATCTGTCTTTTACGTATATTGTATTACATATACATTTGTAAATGTTCTCCTTTCTCCATACAGCCAAAGCAGCACCATGGTTTTCATCCCAGTAGCTGACCTGAATCTGCCACTTCTACTGTACGTTAATAATGATGATGAGCTTGTCCATGTTACCAAACACAGCAGAATCATTACAATTACACACCTGGTATTAATGTGGCTGGTAATAATAGCATTAGGGAGGAGGGAGGAGGGAGGAGGGACGGGAGAAGAGACGAGGGAGAAAAAAATGGGATAAAAAGGAGGATGG
>NW_019500361.1:0-319 GCF_002814215.2 Seriola lalandi dorsalis | reverse complement strand
CAGGTATTTTTCTGCAGAAAAATATTCTGCTGATTGCCTGTCCATAATTAACAAAAACCTAAATAAATAAATAATGGTCAAAGTCCACTCAAGACTAAAAATATTTCATTCCGCCTACTGATGCACATGTGAATATTCATATCTGTGGGGGAGCTCACAGCTTGACAGATGTTATGCTTGAATATTCTGCTGATTTAGCCGTCCGACCAAAGCAATAATCATAAATAAGCATAAGGGGGAGGAGATATCACATATTCACTCATGCATTTACATTATAAGGCAAAGGCACATGCTGGGTTTGTAAAAAAAAAAAAAAAAA
>NW_019500360.1:0-1549 GCF_002814215.2 Seriola lalandi dorsalis | reverse complement strand
GACCTTTTATGCCTTAATATACTATAATGATTTTTTGACATTTTATGCCATACTATACTATGACGTTTTTTCAAATTTTTATGACATACTATACTATGTCGTTTTTTGACATTTTTAAGCCTTACTACACTATGTTGATTTATTCCTCACCATACTATGACCTTTTTATGACCTTTTATGCCTTAATATACTATAATGATTTTTTGACATTTTATGCCATACTATGACGTTTTTTCACATTTTTATGACATACTATACTATGACATTTTTTTTGGCATTTTCAAGTCTTATTATACTGTGTCCTTTTGTTCCTTACCATACTATGACCTTTTTATGACCTTTTATGCCTTAATAAACTATAATGATTTTTTGACAATTTATGTCATACTATACTATGACGTTTTGTGACATTTTATGCCATACTATACTATGACGTTTTTTGACATTTTTATGCCATACTATACTATGACGTTTATTTACATTTGTCTGCCTTACTATGCTATGTCATTTTATTCCTTACCATATTATGACATTTATATCACCTTTTTATGCATACTATACTATGCTGTTTTTTGACGTTTTTAAGCCTTACTACACTATGTTGATTTATTCCTCACCATACTATGACCTTTTTATGACCTTTTATGCCTTAAAACTCTATGATATTTTTTTGACATTTTATGCCATACTATACTATGACGTTTTTTATCATTTTTATGCAATACTATACTATCACATTTTTTTGGCATTTTCAAGTTTTATTATACTGTGTCCTTTTATTCCTTACCATACAATGACCTTTTTATGACCTTTTATGCTTTAATATGCTATAATGATTTTTTGACATTTTATGCCATACTATACTATGACATTTTTTCACATTTTTATGACATACTATACTATGTCGTTTTTTGACATTTTTAAGCCTTATTACACTATGTTGATTTATTCCTCACCATACTATGACCTTTTTATGACCTTTTATGCCTTAATATACTATAATGATTTTTTGACATTTTATGCCATACTATACTATGACGTTTTTTCACATTTTTATGACATACTATACCATGTCGTTTTTTGACATTTTTAAGCCTTACTACACTATGTTGATTTATTCCTCACCATACTATGACCTTTTTATGACCTTTTATGCCTTAATATACTATAATGATATTTTGACATTTTATGCGATACTATACTATGATGTTTTTTCACATTTTTATGACATACTATACCATGTCGTTTTTCACAATTTTATGCCTTACTATGCTATGTCATTTTATTCCTTACCATACTATGACCTTTTTATGACCTTTTATGCCTTAATACACTATAATGATTTTTTGACAATTTATGCCATACTATACTATGACGTTTTGTGACATTTTATGCCATACTATACTATGACGTTTTTTCACATTTTTATGCCATACTATACTATGACGTTTATTTACATTTGTATGCCTTACTATGCTATGTCATTTTATTCCTTACCATATTATGACATTTTTATCACCTTTTATGCCTTAATTAACTTTTTTTTTTT
>NW_019500359.1:0-319 GCF_002814215.2 Seriola lalandi dorsalis | reverse complement strand
CTGATATCACAGCAGCCAAGAAAATAAATTTAAAGTTCACTTTAGAAGTCAGGACAGCGTGTTCTTAACATAATAGAGAGAATAAAAATGAAAACTTAGTCTTCTGTCAAGCCCACTGTTCACAGTGTCATTTAGAAAAAGTTTGGTTTTCTAATTTGTTCTCACAAGTAGGTGGAGGTTTCACACTGTTCTAAGATGCGTTGGTTGCAAAACAACATCAGGCTGTGGATTTTTTTCTTTGGTTTAAAAAAAAACCCGCAATATGATTAAAATGACTCATGCTATTGGGAAACCCAGGAGACAGAGCTGCATGTTGAGT
>NW_019500358.1:0-436 GCF_002814215.2 Seriola lalandi dorsalis | reverse complement strand
CAGCCCTATATTCCCACAGCCCTATATTCCTACAGCCCTATGTTCCCACAGCCCTATGTTCCCACAGCCCTATATTCCCACAGCCCTATGTTCCCACAGCCCTATATTCCCACAGCCCTATATTCCCACAGCCCTATATTCCTACAGCCCTATGTTCCCACAGCCCTATGTTCCCACAGCCCTATGTTCCTACAGCCCTAACCCTAATTTTCAAAGATTTCTGTGAAAGAAAAGTTCTAAGAAATGTGGGAACATAGGGCTGACCCCATTTAAACTAGTTTCCCACAGGTAACATGCCTTAACCACTGTGCCAAGACCAAAATCGACAGTAAACTGAAAGGTATTCTCTGTTTATATGACACCGAGATGTTAATACACATCAGGTACTGCACAGTTGCCGAGACGCACAGGAAGTGAGGTGCACTCCCATGTCTCC
>NW_019500357.1:0-319 GCF_002814215.2 Seriola lalandi dorsalis | reverse complement strand
GACACATTGTTTGAATATGTATATATATATATATATATAAATAAATGTCTACACCGTGAAGCAAATCACAAGTGAAGAACAGTAATATTTAAGCTGAGTCTTAAGAAACACTGTGGATGAATTTCCCCTAGGGGATAAATAAATTATATCCGATTATCTATCTATCTATCTATCTATCTATCTATCTATCTATCTATCTATCTATCTATCTATCTATCTATCAACCATGTCACAAATCACCGCACGGCTCTCTAGAATAAGATTCTCGTTACTGTTGCCACAACAGCACAGTGATAATGACACTGCGTATACAAACAGG
>NW_019500356.1:461-1078 GCF_002814215.2 Seriola lalandi dorsalis | reverse complement strand
TGTCAATGCTTTAGCATAGTATTATGTTTTTATGACTTTTTATGCCATACTATACTATGACGTTTTTTGGCATATTTTTGCCATACTATACTATGACGTTTTTTGGCATTTTTATGAATTATTATACTATGTAGTTTGATTCCTTGCCATACTATGACATTGTTATGACCTTTTATGCCTTAATATACTACGTTGTTTTTTTGCCATTTTTTGCCATACTATACTATGATGTTTTTTGCCATTTTTATTACTTACTATACTATGACGTTTTTTGGAATTTTCATGCCATACTATACTATGACGTTTTTTGGTATTTTTATGACTTATTGTACTATGTTGTTTGATTCCTTGCCATACTATGACATTGTTATAACCTTTTATGCCTTAATATACTACGTTGTTTTTATGCCCTTTTTTGCCATACTATACTATGACGTTTTTTGGCATTTTTATGACTTACTATACTATGACGTTTTTTGGAATTTTTTATGACTTACTATACTCTGTTGTCAATGCTTTAGCATAGTATTATGTTTTTATGACTTTTTATGCCATACTATACTATGACGGTTTTCGACATTTTTTGCCATACTATACTATGACGTTTTTTGGCATTT
>NW_019500356.1:0-441 GCF_002814215.2 Seriola lalandi dorsalis | reverse complement strand
ATTTTCATGCCATACTATTCTATGACGTTTTTTTGGCATTTTTATGACTTATTGTACTATGTTGTTTGATTCCTTGCCATACTATGACGTTGTTATGACCTTTTTTGCCTTAATATACTATGTTGTTTTTTTGCCATACTATACTATGACGTTTTTTGGCATTATCATGACTTACTATACTCTGTTGTCAATGCTTTAGCATAGTATTATGTTTTTATGACTTTTTATGACTTACTATACTATGACGTTTTTTGGCGTTTTTATGACTTATTATACTATGTTGTTTGATTCCTTGCCATACTATGACGTTGTTATGACCTTTTATGCCTTGATAAACAATTTTTTTTTTTTGCGATTTTTTTGCCATACTATACTATGACGTTTTTTGGCATTTTCATGCCATACTATTCTATGACGTTTTTTGGCATTTTTATGACTTAC
>NW_019500355.1:0-319 GCF_002814215.2 Seriola lalandi dorsalis | reverse complement strand
GCTTCTCTGCAGGCGGTCGTGCAGAGATGTTATCTGCTGGCGTCTCTTGTGGGTTGATGTGAAATAAACTCTAATGCTCTTCACTTTGGCTGGATAACTTTAGAGGAGACTGGCGTTGACCAGACGACTCTAAAGTTGTCAAAATCTTCAAAAAGGAAAACTTGATGATGATTTAAAAGTTACAAAATTACTCTGAGGCACTTCTGTTGCTTTGGTTCAGTTGGTCTTGACTTGCCTTATAAAAATAAAAGATTGCACATGTACACAAAAATGATGTTACTTGGAGCTTGTGGCAAAGAAAAATAAAGGACGTGAAAAG
>NW_019500353.1:0-323 GCF_002814215.2 Seriola lalandi dorsalis | reverse complement strand
GGAGAAAGCAAAAGACGGAGAGGATGGACTTTTCTCATGTTTGGGGGGTCCGTAGACACGCCAGGGACACATACTACTGATAGAAAACCATGGAAAAGTGCATTTTGCATAATAGGTCCCCTTTAAGGCCTCCACTAACGACGTCAGGGTGCGTTCAAGTGCTGATGGAAGAGTCTGACGTGCAAAACGTTGCATTCAAGTTCAGTTTATTATTTGCTATGTGTTATAATAATTATTATGATGATTATTACAGTAACAGTAACAACAGAAGTAACATCACACATCAACGTGTCTCTCACATCACCATCAGTTTGATGTTTGTA
>NW_019500352.1:0-319 GCF_002814215.2 Seriola lalandi dorsalis | reverse complement strand
GTATTGTAAAGTGAAATTTCACTTGCCTGACATGTATATATCTAACCCCGCACATTTACAGATTTTGCAGTTAAAGGCATAAAAGAGTTGAAGACTAGACACTATTAGACTGAATTATTTGTTGATCTGGTCATTTTTTCATTGCTGCAAAAGGAGGGTAACAGTTGGACAAAAGACCAAAGATGCTGAGTTAGATTTATGTGAATCTAAAGTCCATAACAGACCAAGTCCTCCTGTTCGCACCACTTCGCCCCTCTGAAAGCCGAAGATGCTCTGTGTGTGTGTGTGTGTGTGTGTGTGTGTGTGTGTGTGTGTGTGT
>NW_019500351.1:0-319 GCF_002814215.2 Seriola lalandi dorsalis | reverse complement strand
GAACACATGCACAGCCACAGCCACAGCCCCACAGCCACACACACACACACACACACACACACACACACACACACCCACCCCCCCCAAGTGAAACCGCAGATTCCCAGGGGTTTGCTCTCTGCTCTGCATACATGGAGGTTATTGATATCTGGTTGCTGGCTGACACCTTTTAATAGAATCCCTCTTGTTTTACGTTTCCTCTGCTCTGTTGAAGATGCACATGCCATATCCCCAGAGAGGGGGAGAGAGGAGCAGGAGTGATAGAGAGAGAGGGAGGTGTAGAGAATGAAAAGTGGGACTATGGCTGCAGTGGCAGTGG
>NW_019500350.1:0-319 GCF_002814215.2 Seriola lalandi dorsalis | reverse complement strand
CAGCCACCCCGAATCGTACAGTCTGGTATGTGTTGTGACAGGGCTTCCAGCTCAGCCAGCAGCCACACGTTTCACCTAGGAGGCCCTGCCTCATCCCCGGTCTCGAGTTCACTTGCTTACCGCGGTGTCTGGTGGTGGTGATGTGCGACATGATGCCCCGGAGGTGGCTGCGGTGGAGGAGGCGGAGGCTGCTGCTGGAAAAGTTGTTGTAGCTGCCGCAGGTGCTGGTGAAACTGCTGCTGTTGCTGCTGCTGCTGCTGCTGATGGATGTGTGGATTGAACATTGCGGGCTTTAATTTCCGCTGTTACACTCCCGAGT
>NW_019500349.1:0-319 GCF_002814215.2 Seriola lalandi dorsalis | reverse complement strand
ACCCTTAGCTCATTGTTCTCTCTACCAGGTTCTGTTCGTGGTTGAATGTAAACAACAATGGCGACGATGTGACAGAACTCCCTTGGTACAGGTCTAGGACCAACTGCCAACAGTTCACTATCCCGACAGCATATCCTCTCCTTCACCGTGATGTGACCGGGGCTGAACCATCCATTGTTCACAAGCAGAACCAGTCCTCCACCTTTATTCTTCCCGCTTGCTCTGGCGTCTCTGTCCGCCCGTACTGCAGTGAAGCCGGGTAAATCCACACAATGGTCGGGAGTGTTGTCGTCTAACCAGGTCTCCGTGAAACTCATGA
>NW_019500348.1:0-415 GCF_002814215.2 Seriola lalandi dorsalis | reverse complement strand
GGTCACAGGAAGGACACTGTCTTAAAATCTACATGTTACATTTCAAACATTCTATGGGACAGAAGTTTGGGATTGAACTATTGCATAGAAACATCTCATGAGTTACAGAACAGCTAGATATTTAATTTTACATTCTTCCTCAGATCTGTGTCTGTGAAGAGAGTTCTGCTGGTCACTCTCAGGATTGGAATGTGGGTTGTAGTTTATGACTCTTATCTAGAGAGAGACAGAGGAAGGGAGGTTGGTGTGTGTGTGTGTGTGTGTGTGTTCATGTATGGCACAGACAGACCAGGATTCACACCTTAGTGATAATCAGTCCTTTTGTTGTTACTTGTCCTCTATAAGAAACAATCAAATATCATTAAACAAAGTCTTATTGTTACAAACTGGAGATTTTGCCTATATTCTCCAGTTG
>NW_019500347.1:0-319 GCF_002814215.2 Seriola lalandi dorsalis | reverse complement strand
TGATCTGTGACGGTGCTGTCTTGTTCCTCACCTGGCAGTACTGTTGGTTTCTCAGTGCTAAACAACGATGAACTTGTAGGAGCTGCAGTGTCTTTGCTGGACATCACAGTCGTCTGTTCTCCTGAGCTCTCTTCATCTGTGGTTGGGAAAGCAGAACTTTCCTCTGGTGTTACTGAATCTTCCTTTGTCTGACTTGTGGTAACAGTCTCTGGTGTTTCAGGTGACACTGATGTTGGTTTCTCAGTACTGTAGAGGGATGAAGCTGCAGTAATACCAGTTGCTGAAGTGTCACTTATTTCAGATTCCTGTGATGCTGTGA
>NW_019500345.1:0-319 GCF_002814215.2 Seriola lalandi dorsalis | reverse complement strand
AAAAAGTCATAGTATAGTAAGGCATAAAAAGTCATAAAAAAATTATAGTATAGTACGGCATAAAAAGTCATGAAAACGATATAGTATAGTAAGGCATAAAAAGTCATAGTACAGTAAGATATAAAAAAGTCATAGTATAGTAAGGCATAAAAAGTCATAAAAAAATTATAGTATAGTACGGCATAAAAAGTCATGAAAACGATATAGTATAGTAAGGCATAAAAAGTCATAGTACAGTAAGATATAAAAAAGTCATAGTATAGTAAGGCATAAAAAGTCATAAAAATGTCATAGTACAGTAAGGCATAAAAAGTCATAG
>NW_019500344.1:0-464 GCF_002814215.2 Seriola lalandi dorsalis | reverse complement strand
TTCTTACTATTTTATGACATTTCTTGACATACTATACTATGACGTTTTTATGCCTTACTATTTTATGACGTTTTTATGCCTTACTATTTTATGACGTTTTTTGACATACTATACTATGACGTTTTTTGACATACTGTACTATGACGTTTTTTTCACATTTTAATGCCTTACTATACTATGACTTTTTTTTTTACATACTATACTATGACGTTTTTATGCCTTACTATTTTATGACATTTTTTGACATACTGTACTATGACGTTTTTTTCACATTTTAATGCCTTACTATACTATGACGTTTTTTTCACATTTTAATGCCTTACTATTTTATGAGGTGTTTTGGCATTTTTTGACTTACTATACTATGACGTTTTTTGACGTTTTTATGCCTTACTATACTATGGCGTTTTTATGCCTTACTATTTTATGACGTTTTTTGACATACTATACTATGACTTTTTTTT
>NW_019500343.1:0-319 GCF_002814215.2 Seriola lalandi dorsalis | reverse complement strand
TAAGATGAGATGGAGTTAAAAGGTGTTTTCTGACATATTACAAAACGAACGCACCTCCTCAGTGGCTGTGTGGCTTTCTGTGCTCACTGGGGCATCTGCTGTGGGTGGGACTGAGGGAACCTGCTTCATGTTTATTCCACCACGTTACAGGTTATTTAGGCTACAGACCCTCTGATTAGAGACAATGTAACTTGGTGTTTCTTTTTCTGGTCTGTACTGATTCTGCAGTGAACATAGGTCACATCTGTGGTTAGAAAAAGGGTTTATAACAGTAAAAGTCCACAGTGTTTCATAGGTTGTTAACAATACACCAACTATT
>NW_019500341.1:0-319 GCF_002814215.2 Seriola lalandi dorsalis | reverse complement strand
TAATGATGTAGTTAAAATAACATCCTTTTTAAGAGCGAACGCAACACGGTGGCTCTTTGTGGCCTCACAGGAATTTATCAGCCCTGTGAAGAGTTTGCATGTTCTCCCGTGCTGACGTTGGGTTTTTTCCCCGGGTCCTCCGGTTTCCTCCCACATTCCCAAAACATGCAGCTTAATTGAACACTCTAAATTGCCCACAAATTTCAATTCGACTTTCCAAAACCTGAATTAAAAGATAATTCAAATTAAGATATGGTTGTGACATCTCTTGTCATCATTTGCTATCACAGGTGAAACAAGTCTCTAGTTTCTCTAGAAC
>NW_019500340.1:0-319 GCF_002814215.2 Seriola lalandi dorsalis | reverse complement strand
TATATATATATATATATATATATATAGAAACGCATAAAAACATGAACATAACATAGTATAGTACGGCCAAAAAAATCAAAAAACAACATAGTACAGTAAGGCAAAAAAAGGAAAAAAAAACGACATAGTACAGTAAGTCATAAAAACTCATAGTATTGTAAGGCATAAAAAGTAATAAAAACGAAATAATACAGCAAGGCATAAAAAAGTCAAAAAAAACGTCATAGTATTGTAAGGCATAAAAAGTAATAAAAACGAAATAATACAGCAAGGCATAAAAAAGTCAAAAAAAACGTCATAGTATTGTAAGGCATAAAAA
>NW_019500339.1:0-387 GCF_002814215.2 Seriola lalandi dorsalis | reverse complement strand
AAAAAAGTCATAGTATAGTAAGGCATAAAAAGTGCTAAAAAGTGCATAGTATACTAAGGCATAAAAAGTGCTAAAAACTACATAGTATAGTAAGGCGTAAAAATTCATAAAAAAAAGTCATAGTATAGTAAGGCGTAAAAAGTCATAGTATAGTAAGGCATAAAAAGTCATAAAAATGTCATAGTATATATAGTAAGGCGTAAAAAGTCATAAAAAAGGTTATAGTATCGTAAGACATAAAAAGTCATAAAAAAGTCATAGTATAGTAAGGCATAAAAAGTGCTAAAAAGTGCATAGTATACTATGGCATAAAAAGTCATAGTATTGTAAGGCATAAAAAGTCATCAAAATGTCATAGTATAGTAAGGCATAAAAAGTAATCAAAAA
>NW_019500338.1:0-879 GCF_002814215.2 Seriola lalandi dorsalis | reverse complement strand
TATGACTTTTTAGGCATTTTTATGCCTCACTATACTATGTCGTTTTATTCCTTACCCTACTATGACTCTGTTATGACCTTTTATGCCTTAATATGCTATGATATTTTTTTGACCTTTTATGCCATACTATACTATAACGTTTTTTGATATTTTTATGTCATACTATACTATTACTTTTTAGGCATTTTTATGCCTTCCTATACTATGTTGTTTTATTCCTTACCATACTATGACTCTGTTATGACCTTTTATGCCTTAATATGTTATGACTTTTTTAATATTTTTATGCCATACTATACTGTGACGTTTTTTGATATTTTTATGTCATACTATACTATGACTTTTTAGGCATTTTTATACCTAACTATACTATGTCGTTTTATTCCTTACCATACTATGACTTTGTTATAACCTTTTATGCCTTAATATGCTATGATATTTTTTTGACCTTTTATGCCATACTATACTATAACGTTTTTTGATATTTTTATGTCATACTATACTATTACTTTTTAGGCATTTTTATGCCTTCCTATACTATGTTGTTTTATTACTTACCATACTATGACTCTGTTATGACCTTTTATGCCTTAATATGCTATGACGTTTTTTTATATTTTCATGTCATACTATACTATGACGTTTTTTGATATTTTTATGTCATACTATACTATGACTTTTTTGGCATTTTTATGCCTTCCTATACTATGTCGTTTTATTCCTTACCATACTATGACTTTGTTATAACCTTTTATGTCTTAATATGCTATGATATTTTTTTGACCTTTTATGCCATACTATACTATGACGTTTTTTGATATTTTCATGTCATACTATACTATGACTTTTTAGGCATTTTTATGCCTCACTATACTATGT
>NW_019500337.1:0-319 GCF_002814215.2 Seriola lalandi dorsalis | reverse complement strand
ATATGACTTTCTTTGTTGTTTCTGTGCCTTACTATACTATGACTTTTTATGCCAAATTGTACAATGACATTTTTATGCTTTACTATTCTATGATGTTTTTATCTCGTTTCTATGCCTTGCTATACTATGGCGTTTTTATGCCTTGCTATACTATGATGTTTTTATGCCTTACTATACTATGGTGTTTTTATGACTTTTTATGCCTTATTATACTATGATGTTTTCATGTCTTACTATACTATGTCATTTTATGACTTTTTGTACCTCACTATACTATGACATTTTTATTCATTACTATACTATTTCATTTTCATGCCTC
>NW_019500336.1:0-319 GCF_002814215.2 Seriola lalandi dorsalis | reverse complement strand
GAACCAAAAAGAACAGTGAAGGAATATTTTTGGCAGGTACTGGATTAAATCTAATTTTCAGTCCTTGGGGGCGACTTATGATTTTCTTTAAAAACTATAGGTGAAAGCATCGAGGAGCACAGAACTGTGTATGTTAGAGGGTGTGAGAACAAAGTTAGCACTTGGTTTTCAAAACAAATCTTGTCCTGGTTTAACTTAAGTGGAACAAAGACGTTATTGCCAAGATTATTTAGGGAAAGGTGCCCGAGGAGGACGACAGTAAAATGAGTAGTAGAAGAATTTTTTCGGGAAAAAAAAAAAAAAAAAAAAAAAAAAAAAA
>NW_019500335.1:0-360 GCF_002814215.2 Seriola lalandi dorsalis | reverse complement strand
TATGACATAAAAATAAAAAAAACCCTCATAGTATAGTATGGCATAAAGTGTCAAAAAATATCATAGTATAGCATAAAAATGAAAAAATCATCATAGTATAGTATGGCATGAAAATGTCAAAAAACATCATAGTATAGGATGGCATAAAAATGTAAAAAATCATCATAGTATAGTATGGCATAAAAATGTCAAAAACGTCATAGTATAGTATGGCATAAAAATGTAAAAAAAAACATCATAGTATAGTATGGCATAAAAATGTCAAAAACGTCATAGTATAGTATGGCCTGAAAATGTCAAAAAACATCATAGTATAGTATGGCATAAAAATGTCAAAAACGTCATAGTATAGTATGGCAT
>NW_019500334.1:0-319 GCF_002814215.2 Seriola lalandi dorsalis | reverse complement strand
GTACTGAATAGGAAAAAAATCTTTGGTTTCTTTGGTTTCATCAACACGATTAAAAGGACAAATGGAAAGTCAGCGAGGTAGCCTCTCTGGTTCTCACTATTGAAATAGAAAGGTTTTTTTTTTCTTTTTTTTTTATCTTTTTACACACTCACAGAGTCAGTCGTGGAAGCAGCTAGCTTTAAGGGACTTCTCAGATTTCCTTCCTAACGAGTGAAACAAGTAGGTGTGTTTGCATTCACGCAGTCACACACACACACACACACACACCGAAATCCTGATAATGAAGCAGGTATTTTACTGTAGAGGTAGTGTGTGTGCC
>NW_019500333.1:0-319 GCF_002814215.2 Seriola lalandi dorsalis | reverse complement strand
ATTAAAAAAAATATATATATAAAGTTTATTTAAAGGAGAATTATGTGGGAAAATGTTTTGATGCTTTGATCATTTTTATAGTTTGTTCATCATTTAAATTGTTCAACTTTCTGAGTAGTAAACTGCGAGCAAGAAAATAAAATAAAAGTTTTGATATTTTACCACTTGCTAAGGTAAGTTTAATCAAGGCTTTAACAGACTAGACTTTAACAGAGTCCATTATTAATTGCTGCACTTCAGAAACACCCAGTGTAGCTGCTTTTGACAGAGCAACCACAGTGAATTTAGCTTACAGCTGAGTCCGACTCTGGAAAGCACC
>NW_019500332.1:0-319 GCF_002814215.2 Seriola lalandi dorsalis | reverse complement strand
GTCCAGCTCTAACAGATGTGCAATGGCTTGGACCACAAAAACTGTGTCCCCAGTGTCTTTTTAAATTCTCTTCAGATACATGGAGGCTGATCTGTTTCTTGTTTCTTGTGGGTGTCGGAGAAGAAGGGGTCCTAAACTGTACATATGTACCAAAGTTAGCATCGTTTTCACACATCGCTTGGACTAATAGAGGGAATACAGTAAGTGGACCTTGAGTTCTCAGGTCTAAACATTGTGTATAGATGGATGATGAGGGTATGAGCACCAGCGGTCTACCTGAGTTCACAGGAGGCCTTCGTACAGTGTTGAGCTGTAGGTC
>NW_019500331.1:0-966 GCF_002814215.2 Seriola lalandi dorsalis | reverse complement strand
AAGTGTCTTTTTTGACATATTTTTAAAATCTAATGTCAGTTACTGTTCAGGTCTATTATACACTGGTAACACACTTTGTATCCTCTGGGGTTCCTCGCGTCCAAAAAAGGACACACAAAGAAAATGCTATAAAATCATCATATATCAATATTTTTTTCTGCTTTTTTTTTGCATACATCTCTTAAACCACTTCAGTTCTGCTCAAACCTACCAAATGTTTATTAGTTTTCATGATTTTAACCCCCTAAATGCCCGTTTGAAGACATGTTGCCTCTTGTTTTATTTAAAAAAACAACACAGAATATGAGATATTTCCCACATAATACATGATGGAGGGATGTGACATTGTTTTATATCAGAGTCTTTTATATCAAGACATTTCTCAAAACGTGCACCTTAATGAGGGCATTACTTTTCTCAGCGCTATGTCTCCTAATTTCTGAAATAACAAACATTTTGTCACCTTTTTTCCTATGAAAATGAAATGAGAGAATGTTAAAATCCTCAGGACTTTTTGAGCTACTTCAGCATACTTTCAGGTAGAGACGTCATTTAAACTTGAAACGGGTCCCGAGACTTTCAGCTGTCTTTCTGCCAAAGTCCCGCTACATGCTGCTCCAACACTGAATACAAGTCAATGATTTACACACATTTCAACAGTTTTCACTGGAAATATGTTTCAGTACAGTGTTAGTCCTGAAACATTGGGCAATTAATTTCACTCTGTTAATCTAACTGACACACAAACAGACAGGCCGACTGTTGGACGGAGTTAGTTGTAGCTCTGTCTTTAGCAGCCAGCGACACAGTTTAGCTTCAGCTTGGGCAGAAGCTCCCACTGCAGTTTCTCCAGAAACTGCATTGTGTAGGTATTATCTTCTTATTGTTATTAGTTTTAGTCTTATTGTTAATTTACATCTTCATGTGGAACCTTCATTGTGCTTTGTACACTTCCCCCTCTCTCTC
>NW_019500330.1:0-319 GCF_002814215.2 Seriola lalandi dorsalis | reverse complement strand
TTATGAAAAGTGTATGTACGTTTTCGGTTTGTTATGAAACTGCAGATAAATTTAGTTGAAGTGAAGAATGGGAGACACTGTGGTGGATTTACCAGGCAGTACGAAAAGACACTTCTCTGCAGAGCATCGTTTGTGTCTAAGACATCCATGACACATACCCACGTTATACATCACACAATATGCCACAAAAAACCCTCCGACCTTCTTCGGCTGTGTTGTAATGGTCCACCTGTTGTTTTTTCAGCGGTGTACACATGTTGCACACCTGTGAATGTAGGTACATATCACTCTCTTGATAATGGGTGCTTAAAATAACTGC
>NW_019500329.1:0-375 GCF_002814215.2 Seriola lalandi dorsalis | reverse complement strand
ACACACACACACACACACACACTGCGAGGACATTAATAATGATAATCATTAATACCGTGTGTGTGTGTGTTTGTTCAGGGAAACAGAAACACAGTCTCTCTGCTCTGGATGTGATGGAGGCAGCAAACACTGAGTCTGCGGTCGACCTGGACAACCTGAAGCTGCTGGAGGTAACTGACCAGACCAGGTACAGACCAGGCACAGACCAGGTACAGACCAGGCACAGACCAGGTACAGACCAGGCAAAGACCAGGTACAGACCAGGTACAGACCAGGTACAGACCAGGCAAAGACCAGGTACAGACCAGGTACAGACCAGGCAAAGACCAGGTACAGACCAGGTACAGACCAGGCAAAGACCAGGTACAGACCAGG
>NW_019500327.1:0-319 GCF_002814215.2 Seriola lalandi dorsalis | reverse complement strand
ACAGCACTGACACGTTACTGTATAAAGTTGTTATGGTGAACATGTTAGCTCATGTTAGCATATTAGTAGAGCAACATTAGCATTCATTTGAAGTCATGTTTTTGCCCCCCTGATGAATATTAGCTCCATATTCTAGCTCTGTTTAGGTTTCCTTGAAATCCTGAGGAAATCTCTTTAAGCTGCTAAATGCTCCATTAGCTAGCTAGCTTTGTCTGATGAATTTTAAAATGTTGATTAGTGCAGCTGTAATTGTCTTTTTTTTCTCAGTGTTTACTCACCCTGTACGGGCGAAATTAGCCCAGTATGACATCATGGTCCT
>NW_019500326.1:0-362 GCF_002814215.2 Seriola lalandi dorsalis | reverse complement strand
ACAATACTATGTCGTTTTTATGACTTTTCATGACTTACTATGTTGTTTTTACGAATTTTTTATGCCTTACTATACTATGACTTTTTATGCCTTACTATACTATGTCGTTTATTTGACTTTTTATACCTTACTATACTATGAAGTTTTTATGACTTTTTATGCCTTACTATACTATGATGTTTTTATGTTTTTTTATGCCTTACTTTATTATGACTTTTGATGCCTTTCTATACTATGACTTTTTTTTGCCTTACTATATACTATGACGTTTTTATGACTTTTTATGCCTTACTATACTATGACGTTTTTATGACTTTTCATGCCTTACTATACTATGACTTTTTATGCCTTACTATACTATG
>NW_019500325.1:0-645 GCF_002814215.2 Seriola lalandi dorsalis | reverse complement strand
CATTTACAAACAGCTACTTTTCTTTTTATTCATCACTGTATGTGACATTTAGTCTCTTTAAGCAAATATAAAAAGTTGATTTGAATATTTTGAAGTTAAAACTTTGTTTTCTTGCATAAATCTAATTCTGTTTAAATTTACTTTGGACTGAAAACTGAAGCACCGGAGAGTTGGAACCTAAAGATACAAATCTATTGATTTGTACTGAGTCTGGACCGATCAGCTTCTCTCTCTCTCTCTCTCTCTCTCTCTCTCTCTCTCTCTCTCTCTCTCTCTCTCTCTCTCTCTCTCTCATAAATCCACTAACAACAATGTCTGAATCCGTTTTACCTGCAGCATCATTATAAATCTGACTCCGCCCACCCTGATACTAATCAATGAATGTGGTACGACAGCGACGTTACAGACAGGAGTCAACACCAAGTTAATGATGCCTTTTTGTATTGATTATGGATCACTTAACTATAGCCGTACACAAGCCTTGTGTTTTTGGAGACTTCAGGAAGTTGTTTCTTCTTCTTCGCTTTTTTTATTCTTAATCCCCAAAACTTTAGAAAGCGTGTGTGTGTGTGTCTGTGTGTGTGTCTCTGTGTGTGTGTGTGTGTGTGTGTGTGTGTCTCTGTGTGTGTGTGTGTGTGTGTGTGT
>NW_019500324.1:0-371 GCF_002814215.2 Seriola lalandi dorsalis | reverse complement strand
AAAAACGTCATAGTATAGTAAGGCATCAAAAGTCAAAAAATGTCATAGCGTAGTAAGGCATCAAAAGTCATAAAAACGTCATAGTATAGTCAGGCACAAAAACGTCATAGTATAGTAAGGCATTAAAAGTCATAAAAACGTCATAGTGTAGTAAGGCCTTAAAAATCATAAAAAGTCATAGTATAGTAAGGCATAAAAACGTCATAGTAGAGTAAGACATTAAAGGTCATTGTATAGTAAAGCATCAAAAGTCATAAAAACGTCATAGTATAGTCAGGCACAAAAACGTCATAGTATAGTAAGGCATCAAAAGTCATAAAAACATCATAGTATAGTAAGGCATCAAAAGTCATAAAAACGTCATAGTATAG
>NW_019500323.1:0-843 GCF_002814215.2 Seriola lalandi dorsalis | reverse complement strand
CATAAAATATCATAGTATAGTAAGGCATAAAAACGTCTAAAAACGTCATAGTATACTAAGCCATAGAAACATCAGGTAAAGTAAGGCATCAAATGTCATAAAAACGTCACAGCATGCTAAGCCATAAGAAAGTCCTCGTATACTAAGGTATAAAAACGTCATAGTATAGTAAGACATCAAATGTCATAAAAATGTCACAGTATAATAAGGCATAAAAACATCAAAAAACATCACAGCACACTAAGCCATAAGCATGTCATTGTATAGTAAGGCATAAAAATGACAAAATATGTCATAGTATAGTAAGGCATAAAATGTTATAAAGAAGTCATACAATAGCAGGGCATAAAAACGTCTAGAAACGTCATAGTATAGTAAGGCATAAAAACATCATGTAAAGTAAGGCATAAAATGTCATAGTATAGTAAGGCATAAAAACATCTAAAAACGTCATAGTATAATTAGGCATAAAAACATCAAAAAACATCACAGCATACTAAGCCATAAGCATTTAATAGTATAGTAAGGCATAAAAATGACAAAATACGTCATAGTATAGTAAGGCATAAAATGTCATATAAAGTCATGCTATAGCAAGGCATAAAAACGTCTAAAAACGTCATAGTATACTAAGCCATAAAAACATCATGTAAAGTAAGGCATAAAACGTCACAGTATACTAAGCCATAAGAAAGTCCTCGTATACTAAGGTATAAAAACGTCATAGTATAGTAAGACATCAAATGTCATAAAAATGTCATAGTATAATAAGGCATAACAACATCAAAAAACATCACAGCACACTAAGCCATAAGCATGTCATAGTATAGTAAGGCATAAAAA
>NW_019500322.1:0-496 GCF_002814215.2 Seriola lalandi dorsalis | reverse complement strand
AGCAGCTTAAAAGACCAGATTTGACCTCTGACCCATCACTGAAAGCTGCCTAAAATTGACCACATTAAATGTCTGGTTAAAAACAGGAGCTTTGTGGTAGGATGGAAAGCCAACACTTGTTTGAAAGAAGAGAATCTAAGCTTTACAATGAGGTATTACTCCAGTAAATCAGATAATGCTATCCTGAAATAGCAGCTTAAATATAGACACCAGATTTGACCTCTGACCCAGCACTGAAAGCTGCCTAAAACTGACCACATTAAATGTCTGGTTAATAACATGAAGTTTGTGATAAGATGGAAAGCAAACACTTTTTGGAAAGAACAGAGAATATAAGCTTTACAATGAGGTATTACTCCAGTAAATTAGATAATGCTATCATGAAATAGCAGCTTAAGACACCAGATTTGACCTCTGATCCAACTCTGAAAACTGCCTAAAATTGACCAAATTAAATGTGTGGTTAATAACAGGAGGTTTGTGATAAGATGGAAAG
>NW_019500321.1:0-396 GCF_002814215.2 Seriola lalandi dorsalis | reverse complement strand
AAAAAACATCATAGTATAGTATGGCATAAAAGGTCATAAAAAAAGTCATAGTATTGTCAGGCATCATACAAGATAGTATAGTAAGGCATAATGTTGCCAAAAGACATCATAGTATAGTATGGCATAAAACGTCAAAAAAACATCAAAGTATATTAAGGCATAAAAGGTCATAAAAACTTCATATTATGGCAGGGCATGAGATTAAATAATATAATGAAGCATAAAAATGCCAAAGAAACATATAAATATAGTATGGCATAAAACGTCAAAAAAACATCATAGTATATTAAGGCATAAAAGGTCATAAAAACGTCATAGTATGTGAAGGCATGAGACGAAATGATATAATTAGGGATACAAATGCCACAAAACGTCATAGTATAGTATGGCATAAAA
>NW_019500320.1:0-319 GCF_002814215.2 Seriola lalandi dorsalis | reverse complement strand
TTTTTTTTTTTTCTTTTCTTTTTTTAAATGTGTACTTTGGTGTACTTACTCACATATCGAACCAGTCTGCTTTACAGCATATTTGTAGTATATAGTACATTTTATTTTGTCACTTTTTCTAGTGCGAACAGAACCTCACTGGAATCAGTAAGTAGTATTTTCATTAACATCCCTCTTTTTACTCCATGGTTCAACTATGAGCTTGTATAACTAACGGTGTGGTGGTCTGGTGTCACGTGCCATGGTGCTGTGTGTGTGTGTGTGTGTGTGTGTGTGTGTGTGTGTGTGCTGGTATGCCCTCTGCCCTCCCCTTTTCTCC
>NW_019500318.1:0-319 GCF_002814215.2 Seriola lalandi dorsalis | reverse complement strand
ATGGCAAAATCAAAAATGTTGTTTTGGTCCTTGAAGTAGGCCCCCTTGAGGACCAGCAGCTTTACGATCAGCTCCAAAACAAACACGAGAGTGAAGATGTTGTTACTGATCCGTAGCATCTCTGCCACCTGCTTAGGCTGGAGCAAGAGAGAGAGGGAGAGCAAGAGAGAGAGGGAGCAACAGGTTGCACGAGAATGTGGAAATGCAGAGAGGGAAGAGGGAGGCGTGAGAACATAAACAATCAATACAAAATAAGCAAGAAGGAAAAAACAGAAACACAGAGCAGTGAACTCCTCAGTTTACTATTCCCTTTACGTTG
>NW_019500317.1:0-408 GCF_002814215.2 Seriola lalandi dorsalis | reverse complement strand
CGTCATAGTATAGTAACGTATGAAAAGTCACAAAAACGTCATAGTATAGCAAGGCATAAAAAGACACAAAAACGTCATAGAATAGTAAGGCATCAAAATTCATAAAAATGTCATAGTATAATAAGGCATAAAAAGTCATAAAAACGTCATAGCATAGTAAGGTATAAAATTGACATAGTATTGTAAGGCATAAAAAAATCATAAAAATGTCATAGTATAGTAAGGCATAAAAAGTCATAAAAACAGCATAGTATAATAAGGCATAAAAAGTCATAAAAACGTCATAGTATAGTAAGAACGTATAAAATCGACACCGTATTGTAAGGCATAAAAAGTCATAAAAACGTCATAGTATAGTAAGGCATAAAAAGTCATAAAAACAGCATAGTATAATAAGGCATAAAAAGT
>NW_019500316.1:0-497 GCF_002814215.2 Seriola lalandi dorsalis | reverse complement strand
TTTTATGCCTTAATATATTATGATGTTTTTTTGCCATTTTTTGCCATACTATACTATGACGTTTTTTCACCTTTTTATGCCAAACTATACTATGACGTTTTTTTGCCTATTTTATGCCTTTCTTTACTATTTCGTTTAATTCCTTATCATACAATGACGTTTTCATGACCTTTTATGCCTTAATATACTATGATGTTTTTTTGACATTTTATGCTATACTATACTATGACGTTTTTTGACATTTTAATGCCTTACTATACTATGTCGTTTAATTCCTTACCATACTATTACGTTTTTATGACCTTTTATGCCTTAATATATTATGATGTTTTTTTGCCATTTTTTGCCATACTATACTATGACGTTTTTTCACCTTTTTATGCCAAACTATACTATGACGTTTTTTTGCCTATTTTATGCCTTTCTTTACTATTTCGTTTAATTCCTTATCATACAATGACGTTTTCATGACCTTTTATGCCTTAATATACTATGAT
>NW_019500314.1:0-319 GCF_002814215.2 Seriola lalandi dorsalis | reverse complement strand
CACACACACACACACACACACACACACACACACACACACACACACACACACACACACACACAATCCTTGTGGAATTGAGAGAAAAAAACACTCTTTCTAGGTGTCAGTTACGAGACTTCCTGGCTGACATGTGACAGATGTACAAAACCTTTAAACGTAAACATATCTTGAGTTTCAGCGTATGCTATACTTGCACCACCTTCATAAATGACATTCAGTTATAGATGTGAATATATCACATCACTGACATTTTGTTTTATTTGTGAAGCTGCATTTTAAATTAAAGTTTACAGGAACAGTAAAAAAATAAATAAAAAAA
>NW_019500313.1:0-319 GCF_002814215.2 Seriola lalandi dorsalis | reverse complement strand
CATTTTTATGCCATACTATACTATGACTTTTTTTGCCATACTATACTATGACGTTTTTATTCATTTTTATGCCTTATTATACTATGACGTTTTTATTCATTTTTGTACCATACTATACTATGACTTTTTTTGCCATACTATACTGACGTTTCTTTTTCATTTTTATGCCTTACTATACTATGACGTTTTTTTTTCATTTTTATGCCTTACTATACTATGACGTTTTTATTCATTTTTATGCCATATTATACTATGACTTTTTTTGCCATACTATACTGACGTTTCTTTTTCATTTTTATGCCTTACTATACTATGACGT
>NW_019500312.1:0-462 GCF_002814215.2 Seriola lalandi dorsalis | reverse complement strand
TATGAAACCTCTCAGACAGTTACAGAGTGTGTAGACTGGTTCCAAACCAGCACTGATACTCATGGACGACATGAATATAAACACACCTGCTAAACATCTTCATCATCATCATCATCAGCTACTGAACGACCAAAACTGAGTCACTGATCGAAGCCGAGTGATCGATGATCTGATAAATCAGCACAGAACAAAACCTCCGGGACTCTCAGCAGCTGAACCATCAATGAACCAGGCCGATGGATGTGTTGAAGGAATGTGTGTATGTACGTGTACACACACACACACACACACACACACACACACACACACACACACACACACACACACACACACACACTTACCAAACAGAAGTAGTGGACGGAGAGTTTGTGCTCCTTAAGTGTGACCTTTTCCCCAAACATGGCCGGATCATCATCACTAAACCTGCACAGGACACAACCTACACACACACACACACACACA
>NW_019500311.1:0-319 GCF_002814215.2 Seriola lalandi dorsalis | reverse complement strand
TTTTTATGCCTTTATATATTATGGCCTTTTTTGACATTTTATGCCATACTATACTATGACGTTTTTACACACTTTCATGCCTTAATATACATTGACATTTTTTGACCATTTTATGCCTTAATATACATTGACCTTTTATGCCATACTATACTATGACGTTTTTATGTCTTAATATAATATGACCTTTTTTGACCATTTTATGCCTTAATATACATTGACCTTTTATGCCTTACTATACTATGACGTTTTTATGTCTTAATATAATATGACCTTTTTTGACCTTTTTATGCCTTAATATACATTGACCTTTTATGCCATA
>NW_019500310.1:0-319 GCF_002814215.2 Seriola lalandi dorsalis | reverse complement strand
TTTGTTAGCCAACACACACAGCGCAGCTTCCACAGGCCGGTTGGCATTTGCAGTTTTATTGAAAGAAAGGCTCTGTGCTTGTGAGGCATGATAAACACTGCACAAATATACATTACATTACATCTAGTCATTTGGCAGATGCTTTTATCCAAAGGCACTTACACTGAAGCTTCGGGGCAGCAGGAGACCTCGGGGTAATTTCTAAATACTACGTTTATGTAATAAGTGAAGGAGATCAGGTAAAGAAGTGAAGTGAAAGTTCACAGTAAGAGCTAGTTAGACGTGTTAGGGTGTTAGAGGTGTTCTCTCTGAAGAGATG
>NW_019500309.1:0-319 GCF_002814215.2 Seriola lalandi dorsalis | reverse complement strand
GGGCGCTAAACCGCGCTAGCCAGGCAGGGAAGAGACAGGCAGCAAGAGACCCACATAAGTCGGCAGGTACTGGTATATGTTTGAGATGAACATCATCATTGACTGCAATAAAGTTCCACAAAGTCTCTGTGAGAGTCTCTCTAGCTCTCACCGAACACTTCTTTCACTCCAAACAGCATCACTCATGAACACCTGATGTCCCCTCACCCTGACACACAGTCCGACGCACGTCACCTAGCCTAAAGATTTCCATAGCAACTCTGCAGCATGAACTGATGAGAGTCGGGCTGTACAATATAGCAGCCAAAATGAGTGTCAG
>NW_019500308.1:0-319 GCF_002814215.2 Seriola lalandi dorsalis | reverse complement strand
AGTAAGGCATGAAAATATAAAAAAACGTCATAGTATAGTACAGCAAAAAAATATAAAAAAAACGTCATAGTACCGTAAGGCATAAAAATGCCAAAAAACATCATAGAATAGTAAGGCATAAAAATGTCAAAAAAGGTCATAGTAAAGTAAAGCATCAAATGTCATAGTATAGTAAGGCATAAAAATGTTAAAAACGTCATAGTATAGTAAGGCATAAAAATGTTAAAAACATCATAGTATAGTAAAGCATAAAAATGTTAAAAACTTCATAGCATAGTAAGGCTTGAAAATATTAAAAACATCATAGTATAGTAAGGCA
>NW_019500307.1:0-446 GCF_002814215.2 Seriola lalandi dorsalis | reverse complement strand
TACTATGACGTTTTTTAGCATTTTTATGCCTTACTATACTACGTGAGTTGATTCCTTACCATACTATGACAGCTTTATGACCGTTTATGCCTCAAAATACCATGATGTTTTTTTGACGTTTTATGCCATACTATACTATGACGTTTTTTGACATTTTTATGCCATATTGTAATGTGATGTTTTATGGCATTTTTATGCCATACTATACTACATCCTTTCATTCCTTATCATACTATGATGATTTTTTGAGTGATTATACCTTAAAATACTATGATGTTTTTTTGACGTTTTATGCCATACTATACTATGACGTTTTTTGACATTTTTATGTCATACTGTACTATGAAGTTTTTTTGCATTTAATGCCTTACTATACCATGTTGTTTAATTCTTTATCATAATATGATGTTTTTATGACCGTTTATACCTTAAAATACTATGATGTT
>NW_019500306.1:0-450 GCF_002814215.2 Seriola lalandi dorsalis | reverse complement strand
GTGGAGAGTTTAACTTCTTGTGACAGAAATATATTTCTGCAACACTGAAGACTGTAGGTTTTTTAATATTGTAATTGTTGTACAGTGCAGTGGTTGTAGTTCATATGGTTTTTGGGATTCATCATAAAGTCCTTTGATCAGTCGTGTGGATGAGGATCAGGATCATAAAGAGGAAGCAGCATCGTACTGACTGAATGAAGTCAGACTGTAGATTTTCCTTCTTTGTGACTCTTCAGCTCTGTCTCCTCTCACAGGGAGAAGATGATCTGCTGCATCCTGCTGCTCCTCACACTGACCTCCTGTGTCTGTGGTTAGTTTACTCCTTCACTTTATTATCTAGAAACTGATACAAGTCCTCAGTTAGTCTGCTCCTCACTTTCCCTCTCTGTCTCCTCAACAGGAACATTTGTAGTGAATGTGACACAGAGCTCCTATCAGGCAGAGGAGAAC
>NW_019500305.1:0-319 GCF_002814215.2 Seriola lalandi dorsalis | reverse complement strand
ATTCTTCTAATCACAAAATAGTCACACATGAAACCCTATATGTACACACAGACACAGGCTTTACTAACTCTGATTGGCCCTCCTCATACACCCCACCCCACACACACACATACCCCTCTGTTTCTCACACTCACACACACACACACACACACACTTTGCTGTACAGCCATGCAATTAGGCTTTGGATCCATAGTAGCTCTGCCTGTATAGAGCTCAACATGTTGTCTATTGATTGGCCTGTGAGTAGAGAACAGACCAGAGGCCATGTTAAAGTAAGTGTGTGTGTGTGTGTGTGTGTGTGTGTGTGTGTGTGTGTGTG
>NW_019500304.1:0-319 GCF_002814215.2 Seriola lalandi dorsalis | reverse complement strand
ACACACACACACACACACACACACACACACACACACACACACACACACACACACACAGAGGCAGCTGTTGTGTCCTTCATGAGCAGGTGAATCAAGCTCCAACATCAAAATCCAACACAAGAGCTCCACCTACTGCAAGTGCCTCCTCTGTGCCCCTTCCTGTGGTGCTCAGACAGCCAGATGAGCGCTGGGAAAACAACAGCAGGAGACAGCCGTCCACGTACAGTGTGCAGCTCATTTCTATCCATTCCATTAAATTCCAAAGTAACCTATCTCTCTGAACATTAGTGTCAGACTGCGGGAAGGCCAATCCAGACAG
>NW_019500303.1:0-670 GCF_002814215.2 Seriola lalandi dorsalis | reverse complement strand
TTCAGATATTCCTTAAAATGAGTGAGGAAGCTCAGTGCGAAGACAGAGTGAGATTCTTTTGAAAAAAAAAGACGATTACATTAGGTGTCAATGAGAGTGAGACAGGTATTGCTGCCGGACCCGGCACCCCCGTTTAAATTTTGTGCAGACCCTGCCTGTCAAAGTTACATTTTATGAATCCCAACAACTATGTCTACATTTTCAGAAAGAATTATTTGTCTCCTTTTTATGGTTTGGCCGCGAGCTCGAGTTAAAAATAAAAATAAAGGTTATTTTTTACGGCTTCACGCACTCTAGCCAACTGACGCTTTCACTCTAACTTTGAAGAAAAGGTGATTTGCACTCCTCCTTTGAGTGCTCACAGTTTGAAAAGTTTACATGTTATGTAAAAACAGTTCCTGTCTTTTTGAGATAGAAGTTTTCCTCCGTTTTATAGTTTGAATCACATTTCTACGTGCAGGTATGAGAGAGCTGGGTGACTCAGAAAAAAGGTGCAATTTTGTAGAAAAAAGGGTTTCTAAAGAAAATTCCAATGCATTTCTAATGCATTATTTATTCCCAGTTTTTTGGGAATAACTTTGGGAAAAATTGGAATTTTAACACCAAAAGTCATAGCACCCCTTGCGGGATCAAGACGCACGTTTTGATGTATATATTACCGGGGTTTTCT
>NW_019500302.1:0-429 GCF_002814215.2 Seriola lalandi dorsalis | reverse complement strand
TTTGATGCCTTACTATACTATGACGTTTTTATGACATTTTTGATGCCTTACTATACTATGACGTTTTTATGACATTTTTTAAGTCTTACTATACTATATTGTTTTTCTGACATTTTTGATGCCTTACTATACTATGACGTTTTTATGACATTTTTTATGTCTTACTATACTATGACGTTTTTATGACATTTTTGATGCCTTACTATACTATGACGTTTTTATGACATTTTTAATGTCTTACTATACTATGACGTTTTTATGACATTTTTGATGTCTTACTATACTATACGTTTTTATGACGTTTTTGTGACATTTTATATGTCTTACTATACTATGACGTTTTTATGACATTTTTAATGTCTTACTATACTATGACGTTTTTATGACATTTTTTAAGTCTTACAATACTATGACATTTTTATGACATTT
>NW_019500301.1:0-379 GCF_002814215.2 Seriola lalandi dorsalis | reverse complement strand
ATTCTGTGCAGTGCAAACATGGTGTGACACATCAAAACATCCACACCACATGCATGTGCCCCCCACAAAAAAAAAAAAAAAAAAATAAAAATAAAAAATAAAAATAAATGAAAATAAATAAATGACTTAAAAAAATAATAAACTGCATTTCAGGTGGGTTCCGATAAAGACTTTCATCAAACCCACTTGATAGAGTAATTGAATACTGAAAATCCATGCTGTACAGTTGCCCAAAGGCTCCTGTTCTAATCCTCACTATGACAGGAAATGTTTAATATCCCAACACATTCTTGAATGCCTGTGCAGAGAGGGAAAGAAAGCGACAGTGCACCCCATGCCAGTATTAGAGAGAGCCATTAATGAAAAAAAAAAAAAAAAA
>NW_019500300.1:0-416 GCF_002814215.2 Seriola lalandi dorsalis | reverse complement strand
ATCAGGAAGATGTTGCTATTTGCTTGTTCGGCTGACATCAGTGAACTCTCTCTGAATACTTCTAATAAGACAGGTTACTAACTGACCTGGACATATGATGCGCTGCTGTTCCCAGAGCTCTTCTCCCCAGCACACACAGGCCGAAGCAGAGCAGCACCAGAGCCGAGTCCTTCTCACTGTCCAGAGGCTACAAACAAAACAGCCTTAAATCTTCTTCCTCTCTAATAATAACTTTATCTATATAATAAGAATAGCTTTATTTATATAGTAATAACTTTATTTATACAGTAATAATAACTTTATCTATATAATAAGAATAACTTTATCTATATAATAAGAATAGCTTTATTTATATAGTAATAACTTTATTTATACAGTAATAATAATAACTTTATTTATATAGTAATAACTTTATT
>NW_019500299.1:0-393 GCF_002814215.2 Seriola lalandi dorsalis | reverse complement strand
TGATTGCTGGGACGGAGCACTTATCTCATGTCAGAGCCCTTTCACCTGTCACAGCTCAAAGCTTTTCCAAAGTCAACCGCAGCTTTGTCGAGGCGAACACAGGAGACAATTTAGTTTGAGGAAAGGCTTCGACTTTCAATGACTCTCATTTCTCTCTGTCAAAGCAGACAGTGAATGCCTCTTTGTCTGATTTACCGCTTCCAGTCTGAGACGCCACAGCGGCACATGCAGGCACTAGGTAGACGATATACTGTACACACACACACACACACACACACACACACACACACACACACACACACACACACACACACACACAAAAGGCCACAGTAACCATGTGTGAAGGACACAGCAGTGCAATGCGATGCTGTCCCTCCAGTTGATCACGCTTTC
>NW_019500298.1:0-367 GCF_002814215.2 Seriola lalandi dorsalis | reverse complement strand
AGAATACGCTGAACTACACTGCACATGCTGACTGGCAGACACAAAACACACACACACACACACACACACACACACACACACACACACATGAGAAAAACGCAGCGGTGGAAACAGATGCTGCTATTTAGGAGCATTTGACACAGTTTGTAAACTGTGTTCTTGAATGGAGGATATTACATCATGTCTTGTGTTCAGTGCCCCTCACGTCCTTCCTACAGCCCACCTGGGGACAGTCTGTCAGCGTGTGTGTTCATCTCTCAAAAAGCTCATGTGCTAATGTAAAATACAAAACAGGCAACTGTTCACAGATGAGGCTGAAAGACACGAGACTTCAGCTCCAGTCTGAGAGACGCTGAGACTCGAAAGC
>NW_019500297.1:0-319 GCF_002814215.2 Seriola lalandi dorsalis | reverse complement strand
TGCCATACTATACTATGACGTATTTTTGAATATTTTTATGAAATATTGTACTATGATGTTTTTTCTACATTTTTATGCCTTACAATACAATTTCATTTGATGCCTTACCATACTATGATGTTTTTATGACTTTATATACCTTAATATACAATGATGTTTTTTTGACATTTTATGCCATACTATACTATGACATTTTTTGACATTTTATGCCATACTATACTATGAAATTTTTTGTCATTTTTATGGCTTACTGTACTATGTTGTTTTATTTCTTACCATACTATGACGTTTTTATGACCTTTTATGCATTTATATACTA
>NW_019500296.1:0-441 GCF_002814215.2 Seriola lalandi dorsalis | reverse complement strand
GCTGATTGACGGCTCAGCTCAAGCTGTTGTGTGCTTTTCCTCTGAGTGGGAGCTTTTAAAGGGGAAAGAAAAAGGAGTGAAGAGTGAAAATGATCATTTCATGGCAGCAACATTAAAGTGGAAAAAGCTTCTATGTTTCAGTGTGTGATTGGTCAAACTGAGACCTTCAGTCTCCAACATGCTGTTTGTGTTCAATCTTCAAATGTCTGCTGTTGAAGAAGAAGATGAAGCTCACTGTCAGCCTGCAGAGGGGATTCATTTCTTATTTCAACTCTTTCTCTCTCTTTTATTCTAATTCTTTTCATCTTTTTTTCCCAGAATCCTCTGTTTCTCTGAATTGACTGAGTGAAAAGTTTCTTGCTCTTGATTTGAATCTGACAGCAGATGAAAAATCTGGGTCACCGTGATGCAGAAACACGACAACACACACACATTCAGGTT
>NW_019500295.1:0-319 GCF_002814215.2 Seriola lalandi dorsalis | reverse complement strand
TGTGCAGAGACGTGTGTGTGTGTGTGTGTGTGTGTGTGTGTGTGTGTGTAATTTAAGCCAATTAAAAACCTTCACATAAAATCACTGCAAAATTTAAAAACAAAGCACACGTACAGTAGTTACTGCATTTGTTATTAGTCATGAGACCATTACTCAGCAATGGTGAGCTTGTGGAGTCAAGAATCATACTTGGATCATGTTAAAACAGCAACATTAGACATTTGGGTTATTCTTACAAAATTATCCGATTTCACTAACTGTACTCTTCTGCTCTCAGTAGATAAGAAAAATGACTAAATGTTTTTTTTTTTTTTGAATG
>NW_019500294.1:0-319 GCF_002814215.2 Seriola lalandi dorsalis | reverse complement strand
TGTGTGTGTGTGTGTGTGTGTGTGTGTGTGTGTGTGTGTGTATATGTATATGAGCATGACATTTTGACATCAATTAGTTTGCAGCCAATTAAATAAATTAAAATTTAACAAGTGTGATGTGGAAATTTGAAGCCTCTGGTGTATATATAGTTTATACTGAGGAAGGAGTTGTCAGTGAAGTTAGACATCTTTCATTCAGTGGTTAAACTGTTGAAACGAAAAATGCTTGCATATTCAGGGATTAAGGATTTTTCAATGAGAGAGGAGTAGATTACACACACACACGCATTAGACACAAACTATTATTCCAAGCAGAGTG
>NW_019500293.1:0-640 GCF_002814215.2 Seriola lalandi dorsalis | reverse complement strand
AGTTAATATGTTTCGATGCTGGTTGATGCTGCTTGGGTTGTGCAGTACCATCAGTAGTGTTACATATCAATAAGAGAATAAGCAGTATAAATACATAAATCTAGCTCTGGTCACTGGAGTTGGCATCTTTAGCTTTACTTTACAACTGTTGATATTGATATGTATTGCTTAAGTTATTTCAGAGGTACATGTGTGCATTGGTGCAATAGTCTTATTGATGGTCACACATTCAACTTTCTTTTAAAAAATATTTAGTTTGAGACTCATGACAAGCAGAATACCTACTAATTGACTTATTAACCAGACTGTGCTCTTCTAGCAGTGTATTATTACACTACAACACACACACACACGCATATATATATAGATTTTCTTTCTTTTTTTTTTTTTTACTTTTGATCTATATTCATAATGATTCTGCATCAGGAGTGTCTAGTGGTCAGATGTCTCCAGATGTCTCCAGATTCCCCTCCACATCCAGTCCAGAAGTCAGGTGTCTCTCTGTCTGCCTGTTGTTTTACCAACTGTTGGATCCAGACTGAATGACTGATTATCTATCAGTCTATACACACATATCTATCTATATATTTATATACATATGTAAATATATATTTAGATATATACGAGACTATCCTTGGGG
>NW_019500292.1:0-319 GCF_002814215.2 Seriola lalandi dorsalis | reverse complement strand
CACTGTTGCCTGCAGATACTTGTTATTGTTCTGCTCTCCAGCCCTTCGGCGAACAAACTGCCTTCTGCTACAGTCAGATATTTCAAATTTTGACTCCTCAGTCCAGAGCACCTGCTGCCATTTTTCTGCACCCCAGTTCCTATGTTTTCATGCATAGTTGAGTCTCTTGGCCTTGTTTCCATGTCGGAGGTATGGCTTTTCGGCTGCAACTCTTCCATGAAAACCACGTCTGGCCAGACTTCTCCGGACAGTAGATGGGTTTACCAGGGTCCCACCGGTTTCTGCCAGTTCTGAGCTGATGGCACTGCTGGACATCTTC
>NW_019500291.1:0-319 GCF_002814215.2 Seriola lalandi dorsalis | reverse complement strand
CCTATAGACTCACCAGGCAAAGACTCAATGCCACATGTCGCAGCAAGGGCTAAGCTTATGATGCCAGTGGTAGAAAGTAACTAAGTACTGGATTCATAGATGGATTACTGGCCTACCAGGGCTTTTGGCCTCTGTCTCCAGGGAGGAGACAGAGGAGCAAAACAAAGATAAACGGACAAAAGAACTACAAAATGGTAAACCTGACAACTACAAAGAGACACAAAACTACAAAAAGACAAAGTGGCCATACAGGAAACTACAGAGACACAAAACCAAAGAGATGTAAAGCGACAACAATGAGGCAAAAAAAAAAAAAAAA
>NW_019500290.1:0-754 GCF_002814215.2 Seriola lalandi dorsalis | reverse complement strand
AAACGCCATAGTATAGTAAGGCATATAAATGCCAAGAAACGACATACTATAGTGTGGCATAAAAATGTCAAAAAACGTCATAGTATAGTATGGCATAAAATGTCAAAAAAATATCATAGTATATTAAGGCATAAAAGGTCATAAAAACGTCATAGTATGGTAAGTAATGAAACGAAATAGTATAGTAAGGCATAAAAAGGCCAGAAAACGTCGTACTATGGTATGTTATGAAATTGTGAAAAAACATCATAGTATAGTATGGCATAAAATGTCCAAAAAACATAATAGTATATTAAGGCATAAAAGGTCATAAAAATGTCATAGTACGGTAAGGAATGAAACAACATAGTATAGTAAGGCATATAAATGCCAAGAAACGACATACTATAGTATGGCATCAAAATGTCAAAAAACGTCATAGTATAGTATGGCATAAAATGTCAACAAAATATCATAGTATATTAAGGCATAAAAGGTCATAAAAACGTCATAGTATGGTAAGTAATGAAACGAAATAGTATAGTAATGCATAAAAAGGCCAGAAAACGTTGTACTATAGTATGTTATGAAATTGTGAAAAAACGTCATAGTATGGCATAAAATGTCAAAAAAACATAATAGTATATTAAGGCATAAAAGGTCATAAAAATATCACAATATGGTAAGGAATGAAACGACATAGTATAGTAAGGCATGAAAATGCCAGAAAACATCGTACTGTAGTATGTTATGAAATTGTGAAAAAACGTCATAG
>NW_019500289.1:0-319 GCF_002814215.2 Seriola lalandi dorsalis | reverse complement strand
GGGGAACCCTTTAGCCAACAGGACACCACAGCAGTGTCGGCGTGGGTTAATCCGCCCTAATTACAAATTAGATATTGAAAAAGAGAGATGGTACAGACGCTCATCAGAAACCTGCTCCTGATGCTAATATGCTGATGTTTAGCAGGTTGATTATATGAAGGTCTGGTGTTTCTTAGTGTTATTATAATGTGTGTTAATATTAGGGCTACAAGTAATGATTATTTTCATTATTAATTAATGCACAGATTTTTTGTTTTTCTTCACATCATCATCTTCACAGTCTTTGTACTATCGTTAGGTGTCACTTGGCAATCCATCC
>NW_019500288.1:0-319 GCF_002814215.2 Seriola lalandi dorsalis | reverse complement strand
GTTTTTTGTCTCCTGCTTGAGTCTCATCTTTATGGTTTTCTCCTTCTTTTAGGCCCTCACCTGCTGTTTCAGTATTTGTAGGTTTCCCTTCTTTACCTTCTCCCTCATCATCACCAGTCTTTTTGGTTCCTCCAGCTGGTCCTCCATCCTCTGGACCCTGATGACTCTGAATCTTCTCCAGATTTTCTTCAGTTTGCAGCTCTTGTTTTTCTGTTTGTTGTGCTGTAGATTTTGACTCGGTCTTTTCCTCAGGTTCTTTGTCTCTTTTCTGATTCTCATCTTTATGGCTTTCTCCCTCTGTTGGACCCTGATTTGCTGT
>NW_019500287.1:0-319 GCF_002814215.2 Seriola lalandi dorsalis | reverse complement strand
CTGCCATTGCTGCCATCTCTGCTGGCTAAATGCTGGTGTGGTTACAGGTGAATGCCGGTAGCCGTGCGGGTCTAGTCTCTCCCTCACTCTCCTTAAGCCTGTGTGAACTCTATAAAGGTAAGCGTTTGTTATTGCTGCTTCCCACAATTCTTCAGTTTTAGTGTAGCAATGCTAATTTAGTTTTTTTTAAATATTAGGAAGTCATCAGCTGACAGAATCCACCGGTGGTGTGACGTCACCACCAGCTGACTTGAGCCGCTGCTGTTTCGTCTCCTGTTTGCTTGCTTTGTGTCCTGTTCCGTGTTCGTAGCTGCTTGCT
>NW_019500286.1:0-380 GCF_002814215.2 Seriola lalandi dorsalis | reverse complement strand
CAGATTTATCACTGTGTCATTCTTGATTCTGCCACTAGACAGCGCCAAATAAGGGCAGTTATAAATCCTACACTTGCTGTGGTTCGTTTTAGTGTTGTTACCTCTCTGGGCCAACGCACGAAGAAGAGGGGAACAATGATCATGATGCTGCAGAACGTCACCCAGAAAACCACATCTGAACGCCTGAACACATCAATGTCACCTGGAGAGGGACCACAACACAACAGTGTCCAAAAACAACAAACAAACAAACAAACAAACAAACAAACACAGTGCTGACTTCTGGGTGTGTGTGTGTGTGTGTGTGTGTGTGTGTGTGGCCACGTGTCTGTGTTTATGTCCACAGTAGGTTCCCCTCAAAAGTCCGAGGCAGAGCTGAA
>NW_019500285.1:0-319 GCF_002814215.2 Seriola lalandi dorsalis | reverse complement strand
CTTCATTGATAAATTTATCAATCTCATATCAGAAGCCATGACTTCTGGATTCAATGGATCTCCAGTCTCTACGTCAAAAGAATACAACAGGACAACAACTGGGTGTAAATAAAGGAGTTTATTTAACTAAACTACTATCTACAGAGTAAATGCAAGGTGTAATAATCATAAAGATGAAAATAATATAAAATGAGCAGTGTGATGAGTTGGCAATGGTGGGAGAGTATATGTTATGGCTATACACTATGGCTATACAGCTAATGATGCTATGTCTACGGATGAGATTTGGTAATTAAATATTACTATATTATGACATCAA
>NW_019500284.1:0-319 GCF_002814215.2 Seriola lalandi dorsalis | reverse complement strand
GACTCGTGCAGACTTGGACAGCTAAGTATCCCAGAATGCATTTCACAGCGGCAATGGTGGAAATTCTGAGCCAGGCTAAAAGCCGTTACAGGACTGTTGTTGTATCATCATTTAGATTTCGAATGTGTGGCCAGTTTATCAAAATAATGCCTGTTTGGAAATTTGCACTGGCGTTTTCGGAGATGTGAGGACCGTCCTGTCGGGTGAGATTAGCGGTCATCTCAGCAGCTCGGTCTGTCAGTGTGGCTGTTTTCTGCAGCGTTTTCTGATTCATGATATAATTCCTTCCTTCCTAAAAAAAAAAAAAAAAAAAAAAAAA
>NW_019500283.1:0-1002 GCF_002814215.2 Seriola lalandi dorsalis | reverse complement strand
GTGCTTCTGTTGGTAAATTGTCATTTTTATTTTTATTGTGTCTTTATTTTATGTCCTTATCAGGCAAGTAAACCGTAATTAACATTTCCAGTATGACAAACATACAAACCATTTAATAAAGTCAAATTAAATGTCTATCGTCACTTGTTTATTCATTATGTGTCAGTAAAAAGAGGGAAGTCTGGAGGAATAATGTACAGGATAGTAATGTATTTTCATACAGTAATGTATGAATAGCTGAAGGTGATATTTTGCTCCCTGTGGGCTCTCAGCTGGAGTTAAGACCCTTTGTAATGAACTTAATAAAAGGTAATACGTTAGTCAATTATTCCCATTTGATAGTTAATTTCTTATTTAAAGCACTGGGAGACATTCACTCTCTGTATGAATGTAATATATTTTCTACAGTAGAGGCAAAACACAAGGTAAGTGCACTGACTACTTGCAGCACACACATGATATCATTAAAAGTCTACAGACATCGGTTTACACGGCAGCAACCAGTAGCAACAGCATACTTTAGCTAGCTGTCACACAAAAAACTGTAACCCTGTCTCAAAGCACAGGCTGCCCTGCAGGACCACAACCATTAAATGTCAGGTGATGGTGTTTTGTGTGAGACAGTTATTGTTCAGGAACTTTGTTGAGATGTTTTATGTTGCTTTTACCTCCCATTTCTGCAAGATCAGCCACAGGCCACATAATGTCCATGGCTGAGGGAACAATAGAGCTGAGAGATGAAGTTACTGTTAGGATTACGACCTCGTGGTCCTTTTTCTCTCCCTCTTGTGTTCTGCTGTTTTCCCCTCCCTCATGTGTTTGTTTGTCCTTAGTTTGTCCTCTGTGTCTATATTTCTGTGTGTGTGTGTGTGTGTGTGTGTGTGTGTGTGTGTGTGTGTGTCAGCTGAGCGTGGTTTCCTTGTTCCTGCTCCCTCCAGTCTCCATACCCACCTGCTTCTCATCATGCAATCAACTCCACAACCCGCTGCAGTACAAAGGAGC
>NW_019500282.1:0-474 GCF_002814215.2 Seriola lalandi dorsalis | reverse complement strand
ACGTTTTGTACCCTACTATACCATGAGATTTTTTTGCATTTTTATGACTTACTATATTTTTTACTTTTTATGCCTTAGTATACTATTACGTTTTATACCTTACTATATTATGAGGTTTTTTTTTTTTGCATTTTTTAAGCCTTATTATACCATGACGTTTTATGCCTTACTATACTATGACGTTTTTTGGCATTTTTATGCCTTACTATAGTATGACCTTTTTTTTGCATTTTTATGCCTTACTATATTTTCACTTTTTATGCCTTACTATACTATGACATTTTATCCCTTACTATATTATGACGCTTTTTTTGCATTTTTAAGCCTTACTATACTATGACATTTTATCCCTTACTATACTATGACTTTTTTTTTGCATTTTTATGCCTAACTATAGTATGACCTTTTTTTTGCATTTTTATGACTTACTATATTTCAACTTTTTATGCCTTACTATACTATGACATTTTATCC
>NW_019500281.1:0-319 GCF_002814215.2 Seriola lalandi dorsalis | reverse complement strand
CTTTTACCATTCTGCCAACATGAACAACATTCGCACACTGTCAGGTAGGAAGGTAACACTTAATGTATGTATTAGTGCATCAGACAGCAGTGTTTGAGTGTTCAACAGCTCACTGTGTCTACAGTGACACACTGGCAGAGCAGTGGAACATGGCTCCTGTCCAGGCCGAGGTTACTGAGGATCTTCTGTGGATCTTCAGTGTTTATGTGTCTGGTGAGGGGTGAGGGGTGAGGGGTGAGGGGTGACGTATTACAGAAGCTTCTTCCAAAGCTTTTCCACTGTTGTGTTTTCTCTGACTGAGCTGATGAGGATAGGACAA
>NW_019500280.1:0-319 GCF_002814215.2 Seriola lalandi dorsalis | reverse complement strand
GAGTAGAAACCGTTAACAAACCGGAAGAGTGCCGGGGAACAACAGTTGGAGGGAGGAAGAGTCGCGAGGAACAATAGTCAAGTAAGATTTTCGCGGCGGATTGAAGCGAGAGTTGCAGTAAAATGTCTAAGTCCGAAGTTCTGAGAGGTTTTGTTACTGAGAGACTCGCCGCCGCCTCCCAGGAAATCTTAGCGGCCGTGGACGGACTCGTAGCCGGGTACGAGGAGGAGGCGTCGGGCCTCAGACAGGAGATCGACCGGCAGAGGAGACAGCTGGAGCTTCTCCTGCAGCCTCGGGTCATACTCAACAAAGCCGGTTG
>NW_019500279.1:0-319 GCF_002814215.2 Seriola lalandi dorsalis | reverse complement strand
TAAACAGGTGAGTTATATAAACAGGTGTCATGAAGGAGGAAATTAGCTCTAGAGACCAAAACAGTTTCTGTACCAGGCTGTAAACATGTTTATTTCTGCTGTAAAGTTGGACATTTTAACATGGGAGTCTATGGAGACTGACTCACTGTTGGAGCCAGACTCCAGTGGTCGTTAGAGGAACTGCAGGTTTGGCTTCTTCAGTGTTGGCTTCATTTTTCAGCCTCAGAGGTTCATGCATTTTAACTTCAGTTGCTAAAAGTTAACTTCTCAAAACAACATCTTGTGCAGAAGGAGCTGAAAACATCTGAATTTAGTTTCC